>NW_028277939.1:460841-614455 GCF_059751315.1 Micrasema longulum | reverse complement strand
CTACAGAGCGCATGGACAATGAGAAATCTAGCCCCTATTTACGTTTAAAAAAATAAAAATTTTGACAATGATAATAGAGTTTAAGTGATATTTTAAAAAACGAAATAAAAAGCAAATTTATAAAATTAGAAGTTAGATAACAACAAGTCTCGCAGCTACTGAGCGCATGGACGGTTGAAATTCTAGACCCCATTTACTAAATTTAGATATTTGATAACATTTACATAATATGATAGCTATCATCACAAAAAGTCTTGCAGCTTCAAAACGCATCGACAAATGGAATTTCAACAACATAAGAATGATTTTAAAAAGTAAATAATAAAAATAATTAAAAAAAAACGCAATAATAATACATCGAGCAAAGAACTAGTAAGTATGGCAATTAAGTGAACATGTAACAGCACAAAAAGTAAAATATAAAAAACTAAACAAAGATAGCATTCCTTAACTTATTATTAAGGTTAACAAGACAATAGACGATACTCAAACTCGTCCCTGTTTTATTTTGGTGTGCAGTAAACAGGATCTATTGTCTTTTTCCTAGTAAATAACTGTAAAAACACTTGGTTCACATTTGGCTGTTCCCTGGGAGATGATAGTAGAAACGCATCCGTGTGCGTAGTGTAGAGTGTAGGTACCAAGGAATCTATCCGCATCATTTTAATTTTGTTTGTTATTACTAAACACATGTTTCCCGCTTAAAATTTCTGATCTCCATTAATATAATAAGTTATGGGTTGAGATTTCACCCATTCCTTCGTTATACATTTTTTGTTAAATTATAGTTTTTATGATTTTTTTATTGAATAATTAATGCTTATTAGGAACAATGTTTTGAGGTCTGGATTTCCTCCCTAGGCCTAGGGAGTTATTCTGATCTAAATTTGTTGCAACGGAGGGGGAAAACACTTTTAAGAAGGGAATGTGAAAATCTAGGCATTTACAGGACTCATGACCTGTCATTGGCTGGTTTAAGTGGCCACTTTACACAATTTCTCTAAAAATATTTTTGTTTTGTATTTTTTTCAAACAATATCATGTAATCTGTTTTTTATTTGATTTAAAAACAGCACGTTACAATTATTTCTTATGTAAATAAATAATTACTAAAATAAAATTTTGAATTTGCATAAAATATCGTACAACATTTTTTCCCCTAAATGTTGGGAAATTTTATTTATACGGTATCACATTTTTTTCTATGGCATCACTAAAAACAACTGTCATATAGATCGCTGCAAAATTGTTTCACACTTTTATGACAATTTTTAAATAATCTTTTTTATAACTTTAAATATTTCCATTGTTTTGTTTTAAACATCGCAATTTATTGATATTAAAACTTCATTGTCCCTAAACGTTTGTCAACTGCGTATCATGATTTGTCCAAGTCAATATGACATTTATGTTCAAATGAAAACTAAAATTAACCCTAAAGGAAGACACTTAAACAAAAAGGTCAATTACACTGCACCTGCTTTGAATTTAAGTTAAGACAATAATGTATCCTTTTTTAGTTGTTTACCTGTTTTCATTCTTCATTCGCGTGGCACATGCGGAACCTTTATTGCGACATAATTTTGGCTTTTTTGACGCATCAAATGAATTCCGAAAAAAATTAAACGTAAAACCGGGGTGATGAAAAATGTAAAAAACGTTAATTGGGGGGGATATTTGTATGAGAATGTATGAAGAAAAATGAGTCCTGAACATTTCAGTGTAAAAAGCGGGAAAATGTAAAATTGAGGAATGTAAAAACGAAGTTTTACTGTATGTAAGTTTGGGGTTTTTCGAGCTGAACAGAGATGAAAAACATTTAAGAAAAGGTAATATAGAAATATAGGCATCTACAGGGCTTATGCCTTGTCACTGGCTGGTTTAAGTGGCCACTTTATACACTGTAAAATTCCTTCCTTCCTTTCCTTTAATTCTTTCATCTGTTAATGTCCTATTTCTTATATTTCTTACTTTAGTATTGAGTGAGTTTCTAGAAAACATATCTCAATTATCATTTCAATTATGCTTTTATATATATATTCTTTTTCTGTTGATTTAAATGATACTCTTGTTTTGTTTTTTTTCAAAACTACTATATTTTACTATTATTTTGTTAATTTTAATGATATCACTATTTTGTATATTTGATTATGTGTGATTCTTTATTTGTATAATTTATATTTTAAAAATTATTTCTGATTTTCTTTTTTGCATTGTATTCTTTGGAATTTGATTATTGATTACATTTGCCTTTTTTTCTAGATTGTTATTTTGTCATTATAATTTGATCTAATTAATTTTACTATGTATTTTTATTGTTATTTATTGTGGCTTGACACGGGCATAGCCTAAAAAGCCTTAATAAGTTCATAAATATTTAATTTTGAATGAATAAATAAATGTTTGTGAAGTTAAAGAGCTGAAACCTTTATTTATGCGGGTGAGATTCATCCGGTTGAAAGTCTGTTGAGAGCTTTCCACCTTGGGAAGTCCAAACTTTGGACGATGTTTGTGCTTACGGGTGGAGCTATCCAGAGCCAAGAGTCTCTAATTATTACTATAATTGCAATGAGTATTCCTGTCCTACAGGTGACGCTGTACCAGTTCATGGCCAAGGACAACGTGCCCTTCCACTCCGTGGTGTTCCCGGCCACGCTGCTCGGGATCGGTCAGAAGAACGTCATGGTCAAACACATCATGGCCACCGGTAAGCCCACTCGACCTTTGCACCAGAGACGGGGATATGGAAGCATTGTAGATTGTACAGCTGTATTGAAAACACAGATATTGACATTATCAATACTGGATTGTTTAGGTTTAAGAAGCTTATTTATTTATTTATTATATATATACGGCCTAAGACAATTACAACAGTAACATGAAGAAACATAAATGCAAGAAACTGAACAAAAAGAACAGAAAACTATTTAGCAAAGACAAACAAGGGCAAAACAATAATTGTATACAATATATTAAAAAAAACGAAAGATCTAAAACTTTGAGCTAAACCATGCCAATCCAACTTCATCCCACACTGTTTAGTCGCGAAGAGATCTACGAAAAGCCGGAAGATCTATCCCAAAAAATTCCAAGTCGTGTGATGAATTGACTAATCTACACATTCTGGACATTGGGGCATAAAAACCAAAGTTGCTCTTAGAAGATTTTATAAATAGCAGATGTTGAGTTCTGGTGACACGGTTGGGAACATGAAAAGAATTTGATTGCAACAGAGATGGGACATCACTTAAAGCATTAAGTATTTTGAAAATGCAAATAAGGTCCATCTCAGTTCTACGTCTCTCCAATGAAGACAGATTAAGAGATTGCTCTATTTCAAAATTGGAATAATTACTTATCATCATCATTTCCTTTCCGCACCAAATGGTGCATAGGGCACTGTTTTGATACACCAATTTCAGCTTATCTTGATCATTTTCGTTGCATGAAAGTAAGATGATCAGTCTTATGCTTCACCAGTCCAGGCTCTGTAAAATATTCTAGTAAGAAAACGCCCTTTTAAATAAATATTTCATATCAACCATGGCGGGAATCGAACCTGAGACCTCTGGAATGGTAGGCAAACGCGCTGACCATTACACCACGAGGCCAAAGCATATACAAGATGAAATTTTTTATTAATTAATAATTTTTTACAATAATTCCATTTCATTTTGAACATTTACATTGATAATTTTCAACAATATTTTGAGTTTGTCCAAAATTTTGTAGACAAGGACTGGATACAACTTTCTGGGGAGCTGTTTATATTAACATATTACAACAGAGATGAAGAACATTTAAGAGAAGGTAATATAGAAGTCTAGGCATCTACAGGGCTTATGATAAATTACCTGGTCCATGAAGAAGTATAGAAATTGTAGGTGAAATAATTCAATTAGATGAATCTCACGCGCATAAATAAAGGTTTCAGCTCTTTAACTTCACAAACATCAACAGATGGAAGAATTGAAGGAATATAGATGTTCAAATATAGGCAGAATGGTGAATGTTACACAGTGTGTAAAGTGGCCACTTAAACCAGCCATTGACAGGTCATAAGCCCTGTAGATGCCTGGACTTCTATATTACCTTCTCTTAAATGTTCTTCATCTCTGCTGTAATATGTTGATAATTTTATTTATATGTGTATTTTATTTTTTCCATACATTTTTAATTTCCTTACTTTAGAGTTTTCCTCAGTTTTACACTTTTTTTATGCTCTCTTGAAAAACTTAAATAGCGGGCGGTACTAGGTTGACCAATCACGCGGCGAGAGAGACAGCGAGCAAATTCCCCCGCTCTATCGGTCTCTCTCGCGCCACCCGGCCTCAGTTCCCCGCCGACCGCGCGGCGATCAACACTCAAACAGAATAACGAACAAGTTTATTCTTAGGATACATTAAATAACATAGTGGGCAGTCAATAATATTACATTAAATGATTCCTAGTCTATACATGCTTCAGTATGGCGATGACCACCCCCGAAAGCGACAAATACTGGTCTTTATTGGGGCGGTAGTACCTCGCTTACACATACTGAAGTCCCTATGTTAAAATTATATTGAAAGGCCCCAGGAAGGGCCGCCCAGTTGGCATATGCCGCGTTATGTCGGCAACAATGATAGTTGATTTTTTTTCTTTCCAGAATATCTCAACTATGAGGATGGGAAATTTTCTAAATCACGAGGCGTCGGAGTGTTTGGATCAGACGCGCAGGTAATACAGAAATCTCATTGGCCTTAATAGTTATACTTTGCGTTACGTTCTTCTCTTTTTATTTTTTTTAGATTTTTTTTTCACATAAGCATTCATTAAAACAATTTTTTTAATTCCCTCCAAAGCAGTTTTTTTGCAGGGGTTTCTCTCTTTAAACATTTTGGTAACACAAACTAATAAAGTTTACATAAAAAAAATCTTAAAATATATCTATAAAATAAAAGTTAAAAAAAATTAAATACAAGTAAATCAAGTCTTTTTTGATACCGATATATATAAAAAATATTTATTTCAACAGAGAGGGAAAAAGTTTTTGAGAAGGGAACATGGAAGTCTAGGCATTTACAGGGCTCATGACCTTCACAAAAGTCAACAGATGGAAGAGGAAATGTGGATGTTCAAACGTGGGCAGAATGGTGAATGTTACACAGTGTGTAAAGTGGCCACTTAAACCAGCCAATGACAGTTCACAAGCCCTGTAAATGCCTAGACTTCCATATTCCCTTCTCAAAAATGTATTCCCTCTCTGTTGAAATAAATTTTTAAATGCTTTGACATGTTTACCTTCAAGGTTGAATTTGGTTGTGCCATGTTTTTCTTAGGCTTTCTCGTTTATGCATCCATCTAGATTACTTTTTAATTTTTTTTTTTTTTTACGCAACTATTTTTCCCCTGAATATTGGGAAATTTTATTAATATGGTTTCTCTTTTTTTAGTATGGCACCACAAAATTTCAACTGTCATTTACATCGCGGCATCAACAGATGAAAGAATTGAAGGAATATAGATGTTCAAATATAGGCAGAATGGTGAATGTTACACAGTGTGTAAAGTCGCTACTTAAACCAGCCATTGACAGGTCATAAGCCCTGTAGATGCCTAGACTTCTATATTACCTTTTCCTAAATGTTCTTTATCTCTGTTGTAATATGTTAATATAAACAGCTCCCCAGGGAGTTGAATCCAGTCCTTGTCTACAAAAATTTGGACAAACTCAAAATACTGTTCACTCCATATGATATAATTGACTCAACCTTGCTGGCGTTGTACGAGGTGTGCTCAGAAAAAAATATTAATTGACTACATTATTGTTGTCGCCTTCAAAATAGTCCCCATTAGATATTATGCACTTGTGCCAGCGCTTCTTCCAATCCTCCAAACACCTCTTAAACTCCATCTTCTGGATAGCCTGTGGCTCTTTCAGCGATGCGCTTTTAATGTCATCTATGCTTGTAAAACGACGGCCTTTTATTTTTGGAAATAGAAAAACGTCACACGGAGCCATGGCTGGTGAATATGGAGGTTGGGGCATCGTTACAGTATTGTTTTTGGCCTAAAATTCACAAAATGGCGACGAAGTGTGAGCCGGTGCATTATCGTGGTGCAAAAGCCACGAATTGTTTTGCCACAAATCCGTGCGTTATTTTCAGATTGCTTCACGCAAACGGCGTTGAACTTGTAGGTAGACTCCTCATTGACCGTTTGACTTCGTGGCGAGAATCCATGATGCGCTATGCCATTAAAATCGAAGAACGCAGTGAGCATCACCTTCCGTTCGACAGCACTTGTTGGCCTTTTTCGGTCTTGGCAATCCAGAATGCCTGCACTGGGACGATTGAGCCTTAGTTTCGACGTCATATCCGTACACCCATGTTTCGTCACCTGTTATAACACGTTTCAGTAATTCTGCATCGTCGTGGACTTCATTTAGTGACACCTGAGCGACTTCAATTCGCCGCTGTTTTTGTTCAAAATTCAACAATTTTGGAACAAATTTTGCTGCCACGCGTTTCATACCCAAAACATTCGAAAAAATTACATGGCATGAGCCGATCGGTATGCCAACATCATCAGCGACTTCTCTGATTGTGATTCGGCGATGGTTCATTACCATTTCATTAACTTTTTCCATGTTTACATCGGTTGTTGATGTGTTGGGGCGCTCGGGCCGTTCGTCATCTTCAACGTCTTCACGGCCATCTTGGAAACGCTTATACCACTCGCAAACTCTCGTTTTACTCACAACAGACTCACCATAGGCCTTTGTTAACATTTCACACACTTAATTTAATTTTTTTACACAAAATTTGATACAAATTCTTTGATCTGTTTTTTTTGACAAATGAAAATCACCGAGCTCCTAAAAACACGTCTAACCTTAGCCGCTGCCACAGACAAAGTAATCAATGAATTTAGCCGAGAATTTTAGCATACTTCAGGGGCATGTATACAAACAATCGAACTCTCCAAACTTGCGAAATTTAAAAACTCCTGTTATTTTCTGAACGGACCTCGTATAGACGGTGTTTGGTTTTCACTGAACAAATATCCAATCTCCAAGCAGCCTTCGTACTGTTAAATATGGCGCCCGCTTTTTTAAATTGCACTTTTTTCCACACATGTTATTTAAATACTCCCCCAATTAATGTTTTGTAAGTTTTAACCCCAATTTTACATTTTAAAAATGTCTAAACTCATCCGATGTGTCAAAAAACGCCGAGCTACACGCGCCGAGCCGCACACGCCGTCGTGTTTGTTCAGAAAGAAGAATAAAAGCAAAGTAAAAAGGCTTTACTGTATGTTGTTGTTATAATATTGAACACAAAACAGCTGTTAGCTGTCCAATTGTCCATCAGGACTCATCAGTACAGTAATCATAGTACAAAAATAAATATCACTATGAATTAATTCTCCAGGACACCGGTATACCGTCGGACGTGTTCCGCTTCTACCTGGTCTCCATCCGCCCCGAGGGCCAGGACGCCAACTTCAGCTGGCACGACCTCGCCACGCGGAACAACTCGGAGCTGCTCAACAACCTGGGCAACTTCGCCAACCGGGGGGGCGTGTTCTGCGCCAACCACTTCGCCGGGCGGGTGCCTAGCGTCGTCCTCGGGGGCGACGAGGTGAAACTGCTCGCACTGGTGAACAGAGAGATCGGAGGTTTGAAAGATTGCTGCTATTTTTACATTTTTTTTTTTTGCACCACAACAGGCCAGGAGGCCTAATTACAGTGGTGAATTACATCACAGAGCACCCAGGCTTGAGAAAAATCACATTTTAATTTTTTGTGTTCTCACCGGGAATCGAACTCGGAACCTTCCGTGCGTGAGTCAAGCGTCTTGACCACTACGCCACGGAGGCCGCCAGCCACCATTTAGTATGGCACCACAAAATTTTAACTGTCATTTACATCGCGGCAAAACTGTTTCACACTTTTATGATATCTGTTTAAACTATCTCCTTTTCACATTATGTTTTTATAAAGATTGAAGTTATTTTCAAATAATATTTCTATTGCCAATTTTTTAAACTTTTTGTATCGTAATTTATTAATGTAAAGACTTTATTCTTCCCAAACATGCGTCAACTGCATGTCCTTCATAAGAGAGTACTTCAGTTCATGTGGCCCCCGAATCATCGAGCCACTCTCGCGTCTACTTCGCACCGAGGAGTTGTAAAGAGTTCTCAGTACGCGGGTATTTTCGAAAAGCCTGGCAGTACGCAGAACGAATCCTAACATCTTCAATGCATTACCACTGATTGTCTCTATGTGTTCGTGAAATGTCAGGGTGCTCACAAATCCAAAGCCCAGATCCTTAACATTCGATGTTCGTATCAGATTCTGGTCATTCATTTCGTAGCAAAAAAGCGAGTTTCTTGGGCCCCAGTGAAGGACGTGACCGAACACTTAGAAACATTAAACCTAAGTTTGTTTCGCTTTCCCCATTCAGATATATTAGATATATCCGCTTGGAGAAGACGAAAATCGTCAGAAGTTGTCACCTTTAAGAATGGTTTTGAGTCATCCGCAAACAACAGAAATCGGGAGTTCAAAATTACATTTTTAATATTATCAATGAAAATTGAGAACAACAATGGACCCGGGTTAGAGCCTTGCGGGACACCCGAGAAAGTATGGAAACACTCTGATGCGAATAGACCGTAGGAGGCGTATTGGTTTCTGTTTTGGAGGTAGCTCGCCATTAATTTTAACATACCATTCGAGAAACCGATCTCATACAGCTTATTTAACAAGACATCATGGTCGACAGTATCAAAGGCCTTGGCTAAGTCATTATATGAACAGTCTACCTGATGTCCTGCATCCAAAGCTTCCGTGACTTAAGTTTACGTATACGATTGTAAAACGTCCTTGAGGTGATTTTTCACAAAATTGGTGCCATATAAATCACACCGTAAATCCATTAACCCGTTTTTTTGCTGTTCATTATCTCTACGCGTCCAAACCAACCCAGAACTCCTTCCTTGATTCTGTCGACAGTAATTATCTCAGCCTAACGTAATGCACATATTGTTGGAATTAATCCTTTGTGTTGTTTTGTAGGTTATGTGGAGTCCATGGAGGCGTGCAAGCAGCGGGACGCGCTGCGTCACGTGATGAACATCTCCCGCCTCGGGAACCAGTACATGCAGGCCCAACAGCCCTGGGTGCTCCTCAAGGGAGATGAGCAGGCCAAGTAAGTTACTTCAGGCTTAAAGAATAGAAGAAAAGAAGAGACTTCATGCATGGTAGACAAACGCGCTGATGACTACACCACCAGGTGGACAGACACCAGAAGTCAGACCGCGTTTTCTTTTAGGGGGTTACCACACCAATCGATCAATTATCGTTTGATGATGGATCGCTAATTAAACAATCAATTTGGTGTAGTAGGAACTGTCGATTAACGTTGACTTATCTCATTCAGCATCATTCGATGGCATCGTTTAATGGGATCGTTTGATGGCATCGTTTGATGGCATCCTTCTATGGCATCGTTTGATGGCATCGTTCAATGACATCGTTCTATGGCATCGTTAGATGGCCTAGTCTGATGGCATCATTTCATGGCATCGTTGGTGGCATCGAAACCGAAGTAGAGAACGCTTTTGTAATGCAAGTTTTGTCCTTTTGCAGAGCTCGCGCGGCCACGGTTGTGGGGTTGTCTTGCAACATGTCTTGCCTCCTGGCCGTGCTGCTGAAGCCCTTCATGCCGGAGACCTCGCAGACGCTCCTGACGCAGCTCGGCACCAAGCTGGAGGACGTGGGCCAACTGAATCCAGAGTAAGTACAGAGAGATCGCATTTCAACAGTATTCAGTCTACTTTCAACAATTACTCCGCTTTCCTTACGTCATTAACATTTCAAATAGTTCTCATTTATTGTTTAAATAGGCTTCTGTAATAAAAAGTGCTCACTTCAAAGCGATTATAAACTCCAATAAATACCAATTCTAGTAAAAAATGCTCGCTTGAACATGAATTTTGCATGACTTTTGGAAATCACCTAGACGGTACGCTTAACGATCGTCTGTATGTATCTATCGATCGACTACAAAGCCGGCTCCTTTAACGTCTCGATACATACACTCGTAAAGATAGTAAAACAGATGGAAAAAATATAATAACTAAATTATGGTGGTAACTTTCTGACGCATATAATCTGTGTCTGACGCCTAGATACTCTTATTTATTAATAGGACAGAACCTAGCAACATGATTTTCACATCTAGGCGTTTGTTTTATTAAAGTGACAGTTATATCGGAATTTAATTCGACTTCAAAATTTACTAATTTCTCTTTTATATTTTTAATGGGCTTTTAAGAAAAAAAGTGCCAATCTCGAAACGATTAAAATTTTTAATAAATCATAATTAAAGGAAAAATTGCTCGGTTGAACAAAATTTTTGACACTTTTAATGCGTAGATAAACGTATCGAGGGGTTCTAGACCTGTCGGTATAAAACGATGTACTTACATCAAAACTTGATGGTGGGGGTATCGGCACTACACCTTTGTAGTCGGTCTGGAGACTTTTATCTTCAACTATGAGGTCATACTGAAGCTATGTCATTTTAGAGCGTAGATATGTGTACCTAGACGTATGCTTCCCCTTGATTCATATCGATGTTCCTACCCAAAACTTGAAGAGGGGGGTCGGTAGTATATCTTTATAATCGCTAGAAAGAATTTATCTTCAACTATACCATCAAGGTGAAGGTATGACCACTTTATATTCCCATCATAATCGAGGCCCAGGACTCCATTGCGAACTGCTTATTTCAGCTAGTAAAATATAAAATGCGATTTGTCGCAGGTTCCCCATGTTCCGGATTCTGCTCCGAGCCGGCCACCGGATCGGCAGCCCGGCTCCGCTCTTCCAGAAGATCGAAGCCGCTCTGGTCGAGGACCTGAAGAGAAGGTACGCCGGCAGGCAGTCCTCGCCGCCCAAGGAAGTCGTCTCCGCAAATCTGACTCCCGCGCAGCTTGAAAAGAAAATCTTAGAGCAGGTACAGACACTAATCGCTCTTAAGGTATTATATTACAAAGATGGCGCTATTTAAGTTATCCACAGATTTGTGGTCATTTGGGGATTTATTTTTCTGTATTAAAATGAGATTCAACAATATTTTGGGTTCAACAATATTTGGCCTAAGTTTCAATGTTCCCTTCCTAAAATATATCTCTGTTGTAAAATGTTAATCGTAATGAATTTAACTATTTTATTTATTACAGGGAGAAAAAGTTAGAAAGTTAAAGGCGGGCGGTGTTGAAAAGGCAGTGTGGCAACCCGAGGTTCAAGTTCTCCTCGCTCTGAAGAAGCAGCTGGAAGTCGCGGGGAAGGCCCCAACCGGTGATGGAAATAAGGCCTCTTCCGGAAGTCAAACTGTCGCCGAGATAGAAGACGAGATCGCCAAACAGGTGAACTCTTTGATCAAATTGTCCTCATCATTAACTCTTTCAACCCAGGTTTTTTTTTAAAGTGTATATAGTGGAAGATAGGTGATTCAATCCAATTAATTTAATTTAAATAATACAAACATTTATTTATTTAAATCTTAAAGTAGGGCACACATATCATACATATTGTCATGTGTGTTCTAATAATAACATTGCAAATATATTTAATTTATAAATTGTTTATCACATATGTCTTGACCATTATTTTAAATTTTGATATGTTTTTTTCTTCATAAATATTTTTTTCCATTTCGTAATACTTTTTAATTGCTTTAAATAAAATTTAATTTTGTGACTTTGCCTTTTTCCTAAATGGAAGTCTAATTTTGTTCTTTTCTCTAGTATTGTGATCGTGTTCATGCTGGTTCCGATCAATTTTTTTCCAAAATTTTGTTTTTTTATTAGAGTTTATAATTTTATGAACAAATATCATTGTATTGTAAAATATTCTTTGTTTATATGTTAATAATTTCATTTCATTTACCATCGACTTTACCCTCCGTGTTTCTGTTTTTTTTCAAAATGATTCTAAAGGCTTTATTTTGTAATACAGTTAGTTTATCTATGTTTTCTTTGTTTGATAAAAATAAAATGCTACTACAGTAGTTAACGTGTGGTTCAACAATTGCTTTGTAAATAGTTTTGCAAGAGTCCTATTACAAACTAAAATTTAATACATACAGAATGCATAAAGCGACTCATGTCAAAAAAGTAGGAGAATCCTGCTCCGGAAAACCCCTTTGGATACGTGGAACAGATTAACATCCAGAGCGATGTTGTTCAGTGCAGCGGTAGCCCTTCCAACGGCAGGGTGCTCCTGCATATCGGAATATGAAACAATCTTTCTAAGGTAATTATCAGGAACATACAAACCAATGCCCATCATAATCTCAGGATTATCGACCATACTGCGCAACAATAGATAAAAATGTGTAGTCAAATACGCATTCCTTCTAGTCTCTAAACTGTCGTAGCCGAGCATACCCTAGAGAACCTCGGTCGGGCAGAGCCGAGGATAATACCCGCACTCTCTCATGTAGAGATATCTCAGAAACTTCTTTTGGATTTTGTCTATCATAAGAGAGTACTTCAGTTCATGTGGCCCCCAAATCATCGAGCCACTCTCGAGTCTATTTCGCACCGAGGAGTTGTAAAGAGTTCTCAGTACGCGGCACTCGCCAGATAGCAGGTAAAAAGTGAAATTGAGGAACGTAAAAACGAAGTTTTACTGTAATAAAATGATTAATTAGTAAAAAAGGTCAACACATCTTTTGAACGTATTGACAAAACTTTTTGACTTGTTTTATATTATTAAATTTTTAGCCACACGGCGTCAAATTACGGAGAAAGTAAGAAGCCTACAATCAACAAATAAAAATGGACATTTTTATACGTGTTTTGGACAAAAAAATAATATAGATTTATTCCTGTAACTACTAAAATTTAAAAGCTGCGTGTTTATTTCTCAACATATTACAACAGAGATGGAAAACATTTAAGAGAAATGAACACAGATGTCATGACCTTTCACTGCATTGTGCCAATCAATTTTGGAGTATAATCGGATGGGGTGGTGCGAGTGACACAGTTTTAAATAATGTATTTGCTGCACAGAGTCCCGATACAGACATCTACTGAAGAAATATTCCACAAATCACAACTTATGACACCAAAGCAATTATACGCTAAAACAATACTCGCTTACAGATTCAAAAACTATTCTTACTCAAATGAAAGAAATAACCCCTACAATACACCACATACAAATAATATAATCACTAGATCCTCAACACAAAGACAACTCAAACAAATACAAACTAATACCACTTTCGGACAAAGGGATTTTGAGTATTATTCAATTAAAATCTATAACCTACTTCCACTATCTATTAAAACAATTAGTAATGATAAAATGTTCAAAAAGGCTATAAAAAATGGATAGTGGAGCTAGGTAGAAGTAAAATGTATTGTCTCATTCGCTTGGGCCAATATTGAATCAACTGCTCCACAAGTGTATAGCTTATGTTAGGTTTTTGTTTTTTCATTGTGCGTTTTGTAATATAAATATTATAGATGTACATGAAATAAATATAAACATAAATACGTAGTGTTTAAAACTGTCTGAATATTTTTTTAATTATCTCTGTTTATTAAGTTAGTCTTCCCAACCCCAGTTAGGTCACATTATTTTTATTATTAATTATAGTTTGTAAGAGAAAAAATATGAATAAATAAATTGTTTAAACAACCATATTTCTACAAATTGACTGTTCCAAGAAGTATAAAAATAGTTTCATGCGTTGCCTCGTACGTAGGTCAAATAATTAAGATAAATCTACTTGCGTCAATAAAGGTTTCAATTCTTTAACTTGACGAAAATAAGTATGTGGAAGAAATATAGATGATTGAACATAGGCAGAATGGTGAATGTTACACTGCGTGTAAGGTGAGTTTAGCCCTGTAAATAAGACCTGATAATGACGTTGAAAATTTCATTCTAGGGCGAAAAGGTTCGCAAGCTGAAAGCGAGCGGCGTGGAAAAGTCGGTTTGGCAACCCGAGGTGCAAGTACTCCTGGCTCTGAAGAAGCAGCTGGGGTCTATGGCCACTGCGACTAGTGTTAAGCAGGCCAGCACTGCAGGAGAGAACAAGGAGAACGTAGCCAGCCAATCTGTGGCCGAAATAGAAGAGGAAGTTGCCAAACAGGTTTGTTACGACAAAAATATTTAGATGTATACTACCCTCATAAGCAAAAAAGTAGCTATTTGCAATCTTTAAAATTGATACATAAGTTTAGCCACTAATAAGTAAACGAATCCCCTGCGGATGCGGGGCGCGAAATAGTGGGGGCAAAGCCCTAGGGTTTCTACAATATTATTGAGCGGTGTGGACTATAATCAAATTTAGTGAAAATAAGTGAGTATCCTCGCTATGCAGTATGCAGTGTCAATCGGTCGCGACCCCAGAAAATGAGATGGATTAGGAAGGGATGCCACTAACCTTATCCTTGTTCTTGATGGACTTGACACTTGCGAGCGGCACTAACACGATTGCAGGCCCTGATCTGGAGCTCAACACTGATGGTCTGTGGAAACAAAGTTTTATGATGCGGCACACGTTCAACAAAATAAATGCGCGATGTACAACACGAGGTCTTAATGTGGCGGATGATTAAAGGATACTAAGGTGGGAGGTGAACAGTTGTTGTGGGTAAAAGGATGTAGAAGTTGTGACAATACTTGATCCATGCATGCCCACATAATTCGCAACCAGCCGCTGATATCATTGTAGAAAAAGAACTAAAACTTTTAAAAAGTTGTAATAAACATGGACAGTAATAACGGCGCCCAACGTGGGGCCAATTGACAATCGCGCTTTACGCACTTTGTACAATAAATAAAACAGTAAAACCTTGAGGAAGAGGCTTGTTCGCTTTGAAACCGGTGGGTGGAAAAAATAAAAAATTAGTCTTTATAAACAAAGTTGTTTTATTAGTTTTATTTTTAAAAAAGAATTAAAGTCATATTTTGAGTATTTATCAACTTTTTCAGAATGATTAAAACTGTAAATTATCATAAATTGGAAATAACGGACGCAGCGGCCTCCTATAACGAGCGTTTTTTGGGTGTCTTTGATCAATGAACTTTGACCCGTGGGGGTATTGGGGGATTTGGTTACGCCATGTCTTTGTAATAATACGATGCTTATCTCAGCCTTACCCGATGCACGGATCTCGACGCGATGTGATGACGCGATATTATTCTGTATTGCAGGGCGAGAAGGTGCGGACCCTGAAGGCTGGCGGCGGGGACAAGTCGTCATGGCAGCCGGAAGTAGAAAAACTTCTGGTCCTGAAGAAGAGACTAACGGACGCCCAGAAAGCTGTAAGATTTTGATACGCCTCATATACGTTAAGCGATGCAGTCAAATATCAAAATTAGACACCTAAACAAAATGGTCAATTACACTGAACCTACTTTGAATTTAGTTGAAGACAACAATTTGCACATTTTTTTATTTACCTCAATTTTATACAACATTCACGCGGCGGCGCGCGGCTCGTTGTCTTTTGACAGATCAAATGAGTTTTGAAACATTTCAACGTAAAACCGGGGTTATGAAAAATGAAACAAAGCTGAAAAACGTAAAAATGAGGTTTTACTGTATTTGGAAAAGAGGAACTAGAATCCCAATGAGGAATTCCAGCCCAACCCGGAATTGAATTTTAAAAATGTTTTCATCTATATAGTTGGATAATTTATATAGCGCCATTCTTGTGAAAATCACCTCAAGGGCGCTGTACAATTAATAAATATCCCAGTACGTCTTGCAGCTACAGAGCGCATGGACGGTTGGGATTCTAGTTCCTCGTTTTCAATTAAGATCAATAAAAAAATATAACAGATAGGAGCTAGATTACAGGACGTCTTGCAGCTACAGAGCGCATAGACAGTTAGAAATCTAGCCCCCATTTACACATTTTAAAAATTGACAAATAAATTTAGTGTATTAATGATACTAAAAAAAATAAAAATAATATGAATAATAAAAAGGAGTAAGATTACAACACGTCTTGCAGCTACTAAGCGCATAGACGATTGGAATTCTAGACCCCATTTATAAAATTTAGGTATTTTTAAGTTGGTATATGAAAGCTAGATAACCAATCATCGTGCATGGACGAGTGGAATTCTAGCAAAGTTAGAATGATATCAATAAATTTATAAAAAATAGAGCATAGTAGTAAGTTTGTCAAGTGTTCATGCCAAGAAGTAAGCAATAAAAAAGTAAATAAATAAAGCACTGTATCAACTCCATGGTTAACAAAGGGAGATAGATGTCCGAAGAGAATCTTTTGTAGACATTAGGTAGATATCGTCACCATGTGGTCCACTAGGCTGCTGGAGAATTTCTGGAAACGCACGTGTGTACACGTGAATATTAAAAAAATTTGGAGTAGGATGAAATATCTCAAAAACGCACGCAAAAATAAATAAAAAATGTTAAAAATAGTATTCATTTTAAAATCGTAAATAATGACGTCACTCCTTATATCTAAGTGTAGTATTTCCGGTTTCCGCTTTAAAGCCCCCGCACCTTGTAAGGAACGTTTTGACCATAGAAAAAAAAGAGTATAATTTGTATAATTTGACATTTCAACCGGAGATTATGTCAACTTTCTAGGTTTTTCTAAATCGAAACGTTCGTAAAAACAACCATAACTTAGAAATGAGCAAATTACGATCAACTAAATGAAGTAATTTTAGTCGTGTTGTTACCACCTTTATGTAGGCACCTAGTTGGTGGCCTAATTTTGTGATGTACAAAGTTATGTGGGTGCACAGAATGAGAGCAAGTAAAACAGGGTACTTACGTTTTACACAAAGATTTATTCACGAAACTAAACTACTGAAGCTAACACATTGAAAGAAGGATTCTAATAACTATATTAGGCAAAATAAAATGAAGTTGGTAAATCTAAATTGGCGGTAATTTTGTGCCTCGAAGACGCGTGCGGTGAGGTCGGAATCCGGTAGTTTTCTCTTGGCCGGTTTGGCCCGTTCGTACGCTCTACGTCGGCGTTCGGCAATGTTCGGCTCGTGCCGTCGTTGTCGACCCGCCACACAGCCCCCTTCCAAGTTTTGAAATCTGTTTTTCAAAACTGACGCTGTATCACCCTCCTGCCGCTACGCGTTGTGTATGCCGGTTGTTCTGTTGGTGTTTCCGTTTCTGCTGGACTGGCTCGTTCTTCCGCTGTCTGGAACGCCGGCTTGCACCTGTCCAGCGAAACCTTTTTATGTTCGCCATCCACGTCCAGTGTTACCGTCTTTTCCGCCCTGGTGATGACCTTGTAGGGCCCCTTGTAGTTCGGCATCAGGGGTTTGTACACTCTGTCGTCCCTCAGAAACAAGTGTGTGGCTCTCTTTAGTTCCGGGTGGATGAAAACGTTACCTTTATTGTGGTGCTCGACTGGCCTTGGTTTGACGTTTTGCATGAAATTTACCAGTTGCCTAGTGTAGGAGTCCGGGTCAATGTAGTCGTTCGTCTGCTCCAGGATGTCTGCTGGTAACTTTAGTTTGCACCCATACAGCATCTCTGCTACTGAGTGCTCTGCATTCGTGCGCAGTGTGGCCCTCAGTCCGAGTAGTATGGTGCTGATCGATTTTGTCCACGGAACAGGGTGGTGAGCTTTAATGGCCGTCTTCAGCGTTCTATGAAATCGCTCGATCATGCCATTACTTTGTGGATGGTAAGGCGTCGTGTTGGAGTGTGCTATGCCTGATCTGGAACAAAACAAGTTAAAGTCCGTAGACATGAATTGCCTACCCTGATCAGTTATAATTTTCTCCGGTACGCCGTATCTCGCAATCCAGTTGTCCCAGATGGCTCTGATGATTGTGTGGGTCTGGATATCTGCGATAGGGATTACTTCCGCCCATCGAGTGTATCGGTCGATACATGTGAGGCAGTACCTCAGTCCCTCTGATGGTGGAAAAGGTCCGATGAGGTCGACATGGACCACGCAGAATTTCTGTCTCGGCATGTCGATCTTGATGATCGGTGTCCTCGTGTGTTTGTTGACTTTGCTCTTCTGACAGGGTATGCAGGCCTTCGTCCAAGCTGCGCAGTCTGCTTTCATATTTTTCCAGACGCCTCTTTGACTGATGGTCTTGGTCGTGGCGTCGGCTCCTGCATGGTTGAGGTTATGCACTTGGTTGAAGAAAGATCTCTGTAGCGTTTTTGGGATGTACGGTCGCATGTTGCCTTTGTTGAGATCGAAGACGATTTCTTGTCCCTGCATGTTGGTTTTGATCAGGTTCAGAGCAGTGTTCTTGTCGTCCAAGAGTGCGAGTAGTTCGTTGTCCTGCCTTTGTTCTTTATGGATCTTTTCGAACGATATGTTTGCCTCTTGTTCGATCATGTCGATTCTTGATAAGGTATCGGCGACGACGTTGTCTTCTCCTTTTATGTATTTGATGTCCGTGCTGAACTGTGAGATGTAGTCTAGATATCTGAGTTGTCTGGGGCTTTCTTTGTCGTGACTTTTCCTTCTAAACACGAATTGTAGTGGTTTATGGTCCGTGTATATACAGAATTCTCTGCCCTCCAGATAATGTTGAAAGTACCTTACAGTCTCAAAAATGGCTAGTAGTTCCCTGTCGTACGTACTATATGAACCCTGAGCCTTGTTCAACTTTTTTGAGAAGAAACTTATCGGTTTGTAGTTGATGCCGTCTGTGGTTTGTTGTAGCACGCCTCCGATTGCGTAATCTGAGGCGTCTGTCCACACTGACATCTTGCTGCTTTCCTCTGGGTAGCTAAGCTTAGTGGCGTTGATCAGCGAGTTCTTGACCTCTTCGAAATCGTGTGTAGTGACTTCGTTCCACTCTACTTTTCTGTTGTCATTCTTTTTTGCTCCCTTGAGGTAATCGTGTAGTCGTATCAATTTGTGTGCTGCTCGTGGTATGAATCTTCGGTAGAAGTTTCCCATGGCCAAGAATCTTCTCAACTGCTTAATGGTTTCTGGCTTGTTGAGGTTCGTGATGGCTTCCACTTTTGTTGGCGAGGGTCCGATGCCTTCAGCCGAAATTTCATAACCAAGAAATAACAGTGTTTTCTTGGCAAACTCGCATTTAGATGGGTTTACCACCATTCCATGATCTTGAAGTCGCTGGAACAAAGCTTTTAAGTGTTCCACATGTGTTTCTTCGTCTGGTGAAGCGATCAATATATCGTCGATATATGCGTGTACTCCTTCTAGACCTCTTGTGACTTCGTTGATGTGACGTTGGAATGTTTGTGCAGCGCATGATAGTCCGAATGGCATTCTTACAAATTCAAATAACCCGAATGGTGTGGTTATAGCTGTCTTTTTAATGTCAGTTTCATTAATTGGAATTTGGTGATATGCTCGTTGTAAGTCAATTTTGGAAAAAATTTTACAGTTAAATAAGTCATTGCATATATCGTGGATATGTGGCAAGGAATAACGATCATGTACCGTCTGTGCGTTTAAGCTACGGTAATCGCCACAAGGGCGATAAGTACCATCGCTCTTCTTCACCATATGCAATGGAGAGGCCCACTCACTCTTGGAGGGTCTACAAATACCTTGAGCCACCATGTGATCGAACTCTTGCTTCGCCTGCCTCAGTAGTTCTGGGGACAGCCGACGAGTCTTACACATAACGGGTTTGCCACGGGTATCTATATGGTGGATTGTGTTGTGTTTATCCAGCCCTGCGTATGGTTTATTGATATCTACTAGTTGTGGATACTTCAATATGAGTGAGTGGTAAATGTTGGTTTTGTCTGTTAATGATATGGAACATGTTATGTTGTTGTTTGTGGAGATGTCAAATGCTCTGACTATCTTGCCGTTTGTATTGTCTACTAACCGTTTGTTCCTAACATCTACTAACAGGTGGAAGTTGTGGAGAAAATCTGCTCCTATAATAGGGCGTGTCGTATCCGCTATTATAAACTTCCATGTAAACATTTGTTTACATCCCAGATTCAGTGTTACCGTGGTAACTCCGAAATTCTGGATCGTAGTCCCGTTCGCTGCATAGAGAATTAGCTTAGACTTTTCTCCATGGCGTTTGTGTAAAGATCTAGGAATTAATGATATTTCCGATCCGGAGTCAACGAGGTATGACACACCGGTATCACGATCTTTAACAAAGAGACGTGTTGTGTTGGTTGAATCAGCCGCCTCCGCTATGATTCGACCATCTAGTTTTTTGAAGCTAGATGCGGTTTAAATTCACATGGTGTGACGCA
Organism: Micrasema longulum; assembly: GCF_059751315.1. NCBI lineage: Eukaryota > Metazoa > Arthropoda > Insecta > Trichoptera > Brachycentridae > Micrasema > Micrasema longulum. Next base: position 594,209 of record NW_028277939.1, on the reverse strand, counting down.
TTTCTTAGCTTGATCGCCAAATTTTGTGTGGAAGTAACAAAGAATAGTTTTCTTGTTATTTCCGTTGGCCCTATAGCTTGTTTTGTTGAAATTGTTGTTGTATTTGTTGTTATTGAAATTGTTACTGCTGTTACTTGTTGTGTGTTTGAATCTATTGTTATTGTTGTTGTGACTATGCTGTTTGTTGATTGTGTGAAATAAACTCTCTACCTTATGGGTTAGAGCTTGTACGGACTGTTCTAAACTACAAATGTTATTTTTATTGTTGGTACCTACTACCGCTACATTATCCTGTGTGTACACCTGTATTAGGCGATCTGCTATCGTCGCTTGCCTATCCCAGTCATCTTCGCTTATGGCTAAATGCGCTTGGATCGTCTTGGGCAGTTGTTGTATCCACAAGTATTGCAACGTCGTTTCGTCTATTTGTAAACCTATTGCTAGCGTCCGCATCTCTCTAAGTAGGCTGGATGGGTTTCGATCCCCAAGCTGTAAGGAAGAAAACAGTTTTTCTCTCCTTCTGTCCTGTGGACAGCCCATGCGTTGGATTATAGCTTCCTTCAGCCTCGTATATTTTGCTCGGTTCGGTTCCATGAGTAAAATATCTGAAACTTGTTCTATGTGCGTTTGTTCAAGTTTTGACACTAAGTGACTATAACGTGCGTCTTCTGAAACTATGTTTGCCAACTCGAATTGTGCTTCTATCTGTTTAAACCAAAGTTCGATGTTGTTCACCCATAGCTGTGGTAGTTTAACGCTAATCCTATCCGTGTGGAACATGTTGTTTGCTGTGTTGATATTTGTCAAGTCAGTGTTGTCCTTGTTAGCCATTGTTTACAGTTTAAAAATATTCGTTTTTAAAAAAAAAAATTCAGAAAAATGTATGTAATAATGATTACAGTATAAGTTAACATATTGAAATAAAAGTATTCAATAATGAGTGTAGTTGTATTAAAAAGTTAAGTTTAAATTATTAGATTTAAATTTAAATTTAAATTTAAATTTCAAACAAAAATATTTATTTTTTAAATGTCAGAGTCACTATTTGTTATGCATGTACTGTGCAAGTTATAGAAAAGAAAATTAAAAACAGAAAATTTAAATAATTATTTTACCATACGGCGGAACACATTTTCCAACTATTAGGTATTTGTATTCTCCAAGCCTGAGTGGTCCCCTCAATATTAATATTCCTTTTGATTGTCCGTTGTACAATATATCAAGTTTAAAAATGTTTATGGTAAAACTTCAAATCTGTAACACATAATAACATGCATAGCCTAGGTTAAAAATATAAACATATATAGTACAGTCACACGATATAATGTATATAGAAAAAAAGTATGGATACTAATGTCCACGTACTAAGTTAAACATTCGTCGGCTTAGCCGCCCGAATATCTGTTTGTTTGATAGTTTCAAGTTGTTTACAAAAATAAAATTTTACAAATTGCAAGTATTGTGCACGACTGCGCCAGCTGAAAAATATTTCCGATAGATTTCGCTGGTAAAAAAAAAAACTTACTCCCGCAGTGCGTTCACAAGGAGAAAACTTTCGGATGCCTACGTCACGCTTGTCTCGCCATATAATATTTGTCAAAAATAATTATGTTCCGGTACCCTGTAAGTACCTCTACTCAATCTGGCACCCTATGTAAATGTTCGTGTGAATAGTTTGTGTGTTCGACTCAAGAAAAATAAAAAAAAATAAAATTTATATGTGTTGTAGGAATGTATTACTCGGCGTGCGATTTTTGGTGAGCGAGTCGCTCGAACGTATTATATTATGTTTGTTTATAATAATTTTAGTTAAATTATGAATCACCTGTTTGAATTAATCCCGGCCGAGTAATATTGTTAAGAAATTAATCACAGTTTAATCAATTCACTAGTTACATTAATTACATTTACATTAGTTACATTTACATTGAAGATTGTTACCGACAGAAAAATTCACTCGATTCGCTCGGTCTTTGAAAAATCTAATTCTATTATATATTATAATTATTATAATATAATTCTATTATACTAAATTAATTAACCTTACAATAAGTTAACCTTGAAATAGATTAACCTTGATTAATTACAAATAAATTAAAAGTGCAATCAAATTAAAAATGAAATTTTAAATTTTTCATGTACCGACCGAAAAAAAGTAATTGTTGTACAATTTTGTCAAGCGAAGATATTTCTGTCTGAAATTTTGCGCAATTTTTATGGAATTTGAATGGGGTCACCGTGATTGATTGTTTAATGTTGTGTTTTCGTGTTCAAACGTCGGGGTATACCACTTTTAGTCGTGTTGTTACCACCTTTATGTAGGCACCTAGTTGGTGGCCTAATTTTGTGATGTACAAAGTTATGTGGGTGCACAGAATGAGAGCAAGTAAAACAGGGTACTTACGTTTTACACAAAGATTTATTCACGAAACTAAACTACTGAAGCTAACACATTGAAAGAAGGATTCTAATAACTATATTAGGCAAAATAAAATGAAGTTGGTAAATCTAAATTGGCGGTAATTTTGTGCCTCGAAGACGCGTGCGGTGAGGTCGGAATCCGGTAGTTTTCTCTTGGCCGGTTTGGCCCGTTCGTACGCTCTACGTCGGCGTTCGGCAATGTTCGGCTCGTGCCGTCGTTGTCGACCCGCCACATAATCAAAGCAATATTCCATAGATTCTTGTCAGGTCAGTGAAAGTAAGAACGCCAACCGTGTTATGACGTCACTACTGAAAAGTGACACTCTGATTACAGTCATTTGGCGCGGTATTCGATAAATGTAACTTTAAAAAATCATATCTTTGTAAATAACGCACAAAAAAAAAATATATATATTTTTTGCTTAGTTAAATAGTACGATATTAGAAAAAAAAATAATTAGAAAACAGTGGAATTCCTCATTGTCATGCGCTCTATAGGTGCAAGGCGTGCAGGGATACTTATTCATTGTACAGCGCCCTTGGGGGTGATTTTCACAAAAATGGCGCTGTATAAATTATCCAACTATATATATATGGACGTATATATGCAGAAAAGATCCATCCGGTTAGACAAACACTTGCGTAGTAATTCAATTTTAAAACACGGTCCATAATGCAATACGAATTTTACATTTTGCACAAATAGTCCAATGATATTTGGTCTTAATCTAGTTAAAAAATATTTTCGTATAAAAGATATGTAAAAGAAATTTTTGCATCAGGAAAGCGCAAATGCAAATATTCCGTCTACTTCATATAATTACATAAAACTGATCATCTTACCTTCATGTAACAAGTGATCAGATTTGCTCCACGGGGTAGAGTGGACCAAAGGTCCGTGGTTCGAATCCCACTCTACCTCAACTTGATTCCCATTTTCTAATAGTGAGTTATTTACAACTCGTTGAAAATGGCCCTCAAAATGAAATATTCGGGTAAATCAGAAGAACGCAAATATTTCTTTTTTTAAAAAAAATATTAAAAAACGAACGGCAACGCGAGACGGGGACAACCGAGGAAGACGTGGCATGATCAGATAAACCAAAATCTTAAGTCTGGTCATGTCAGAAGCAGACAGAACCGAAGGGCGTGTATGACAAGATGTATGAATGTGGAAGAAGCTAGGATTGTATGCCAGGATAGACCATTCTCTCTGCCTACCCCTACGGAGGTATGGCGTGATGGTAGTAGTAGTAGTAGTTATATTTCCTCAAATATCTCAAAACTGTAATTTGACAGTTGGATCTTTTCTGCATATATACGTCCACATGTGGTTGTTTATTCAGTTTCTCTAATTTTTTAAAAATTAATATTTTTATTTATTTTTGTTACAGGCCGGGATCACTCCACCTGTAGAACCCAAAGTGACAAAGAACAAAAAATCAGCAAAGCCCAACAAATAGATCCAATTTCCCATAGGGCTGAATGTCCTAATATAATGATATGATCTTGTACTCTACGCTTTTGTGTTGTGAAGTGAGCTTCTTATTTATTTCTGTGGTTAAGAACCTTTGTATTATAATTTTTTATTTAAAATAAAAATTATGCCATAACTTTTTTAAAATTAATTAAAAAAGGAAATAAAAAATATTAAAAAAAACATTAAAATATTCCTTATTATTATACAGGGTGTTCACTAAACCCTGTCACATCCGAAACCACGATGATCAGTATGAGCAAGAAGACATATTGGCACATGAAAAGACATTTTTAAAACAAATAATATTTTTAACAATTGAATTTCAGAAAAAGCAAATGGTTTCTGACTTCTACAAGGGAGAAACAAAATATTCAGATGTATACTACCCTCATAAGCAAAAAAGTAGCTATTTGCAATCTTTAAAATTGATGCATAAGTTTAGCCACTAATAAGTAAACGAATTCCCTGCGGATGCGGGGCGCGAAATAGTGGGGGCAAAGCCCTAGGGTTTCTACAATATTATTGAGCGGTGTGGACTATAATCAAATTTAGTGAAAATAAGTGAGTATCCTCGCTATGCAGTATGCAGTGTCAATCGGTCACGACCCCAGCAAATGAGATGGATTAGGAAGGGATGCCACTAACCTTATCCTCGTTCTTGATGGACTTGACACTTGCGAGCGGCACTAACACGATCGCAGGCCCTGATCTGGAGCTCAACACTGATGGTCTGTGGAAATAAAGTTTTCTTTTCTTTTTTCTGCAGAAAGTAAGCGACCATTTGTTTTGATTAATATTTTATTTTTTGAATTTTCTTTGTTCTAAATATTTTTTTAAATATGCTAATATGTCTTCTTGCCCATACTGATCATCGTGGCTTCGGATGTGACAGGGTTTAAAGAACACCCTGTATCTTAAGTTTGAATCCAGGATAGTGAGTGTTTTTCAAAAGAAGGAAAGTTTTGAAAGTTTGAGATCAATGAAATATGAAATAAATATTTTGAAGATTACCTCTTGAAACTAGGAATGCATGTCGGGTAGAGGTGTGTGGCGGTCCATCCTCTCTGCCTACCTCGAGGGGAAATGACGTGATGGCAGTAGTAAAATACCAAATTAGTTTTTATACAGGTTTTATTACATTCAAAATACATTATTTTGACAGTATGAATATTATCTCAGCATACGATGGAAGGTAGATCGGTTATCTACGTAGGTACCTCAGTAATTTAGGCACTGCAGAATTTACTACACCTTTACAAATAAAGAAGAAGACGGTACAAGAATGTCGTGTATAAATGGCACAGTATTCGGAATCAAAATGGCAGTAAAAAATAGACACAACATTGTGTAGTATTAAAAATATGCATTGGCACACGAATGGAATCAAGATGGAGTAGTATACATTCAAATTCAAATATATTTCTATTGTTTATGTCTATGGGAAAAACGAATGAAACCAATTTTTCTTTTAATGAGGAAGTTCCTACCCCAAAACTAAGCCAATTTTTTTGTTATGTATCGTAAATTTAACGCTATGATTTTTTAAATTTTTATTACATAGAAATTACTCCGCTCGAGATGTCACAAGTTCTTGTCGGTTAAAAGTAGAGCCCAGCAGCGTCAAAATCCATCAAAAGTTGAAAAAAAATCCTACCCAGAAATCGGAAATCTTTCACGACACATAACCTCGCATTGATCGGTTGATTCTAAAGAACTTGTGACAAATCAAAGTAGTTTGTATTTAAATTTCGGGGCCATTTTCAACGAGTTGTAAATAGCTACTAAATTAGAAAATGGGAATCAAGTCAGGGAAGAGTGGGGTGCGAACCTCGGATCTCCGATCCGTAAGTCCACAAGAATAGCCACGGGACCACAACCCGTACAATTAAATGCTCTGATATTTCACAGCGGTGAAAACGTTTACTATACAATTTTCTGTAGCGCTGAACTTCCTCATTTTATTTATTTATTTATTAACGGACATTGTCCATGTATACAATTTATAAGGTTTAAATATTACAATAAAAGAGTAGTTTAAAACATTTAAAGAAAAAAGAAAGAAGCATTGACAAACATAAGGGACATCGAGACAAGATCTGGACTATTTATTTAGTGCTCGTTTAAATCCTTGTAAACTTAAGCCAAAAACGTTCAGATCCTGTCTTGAGTTAACAATACGACAAAGGCGGGTCATTGGAGAATTTAGGCCATAGTTTGTTCTATGCTGATCGATGAACAGTACTTCATTGTTTCTCAATCTACGAGTCGGAATATTGAATTTTACTTGTCCCAGTAATGATGGAACATCGATTATACCATTTAGTATGCCGAACATATATATGGAGTCAATATTAGTTCTACGTTTTTGTAGACTAGAAATATTTAACATTGACTCTATTTCAGCATAAGAATAATTATCTCTCTCTAGTCCGAGCATCCACGCTATTTTTCGAAGCGAGCGATGTTGGACTGATTCAATGTGATTTATGCGATTGACATAGAATGGAGACCAGACTACTGAGGCATATTCAAGAAGAGGGCGAACAGTTGAGCAATAAAGAGTTTTGATTGTACGGACATTAGTAAAATCAGAGGATATTCTGTTAATGAAGCCAAGTAATTTCAGTGATTTATTTACTGTATTATCTATATTGCTCGTTGTATGTCAGTTTATAGTCCAAAACAACTCCTAAATCTCTGATGGACTTGACTACATCAATTTTGGAGTTTTCTAATAGGTACTCGAAGGAAATTGGTTGTTTTGTTCTATGAAATAACATTATTTTGCATTTTTTAATATTGAGTTCTAATTTATTGACTTTACACCATCGGTTAAAAGAGTTAATGTCTGATTGAAGAAGAAAGAGATAATCTGTATATTGGATTTGTTTCCTTATAAAAAAAGAAACCACCCACAAATAATAGTCTTATTTAAAATTTTATGAAGATATAATAGATTATAGAAAATAAATTAAGAAATTTTTATGTAAAATTTTAGACATTTAATGGATTATTAAATTATTTCCATTAGCATTTTTAATATCAAATTATATGTATAATTATCGATATACATATTTATTTATAACATAATTTTACGCTAAATATAATGGAAGAAGGTCAGGTTCCGTGTCAAAATTCTAAGAACAATCCAACATGTTGATTTAATACATATGCTATATATATTCTAAATAAATTATAAATGTATTTAATAAATATAGTTTAAATTCGTTTACAAAATAAATAATCATCTCTCGATATAAATAATGAATTTTTTATAATAGATATTAACTCACCACTTTTTTAAAAAAGCATCCAATTTCATTTGCTTTGATTGTTGCTTCCTTTCTTGCGAAATTAGCAAAAGCTACAAATATTTAAACGTTCTTTCAATTTTAATAATAACAAAATAAAAAATATAATCATCCCTTTTTATTTTTCTTAAAAACAAAACGAAAACTAGCTCGGAAGCAATTTCACACGCACAGTAGGCTGCTCGCGTACACGGTAATAGAATAAAATAACGTGTAAAAGTGTGTCTGCTATTAGAATCGCGGCGCCTACTGTCGTCTGGTGTCGGCCGAACCGGGGAATCCCGCGCCGGCACCAACCGGCGTAATTTTAAATCGGAGCAAAACAAAGTTTACCTGTATTTTTCTTTTTTTTTTAATACTTATTTCAAACTCTACAGCTTTGTATACGTAAATATTTATGTATATCTATGTTTTTGAACTGATTTTAAAGGCATCTAACTGTAGTTAGATATTCTTGTATATTCCGGGCATTTTGAGGTATTTTAACTCACAACATTCAATTAAATATTAGGTGTAATATAATATACTAAAGTACATTATGTTTATATAAAAAATGTATCATTTTATATCACTTAATGTGAATTGATAATATATTTACATATAAACAAATAAACAAACCATCACACCGTTTCTCCGTAAGGGTAGGCAGAGATAATAGAACGCCACATCACTCTATCTTTGCATGCAGATCTCGCTTCCTCTACATTCATACATCTTCTCAAGCATGCGCGCCGATTATACCAACTTTCGCATGTACATCGTCAAGTATTTGATGGACTCGATCGTGCCATGTCTTTCTCGGTCTTCCTCGTTTTCTGCATCCATCAACATTCGCATTGTAAATATTTTTAGCCGTTCTTTCGCTGTCCATTTGCTCTACATGTCCAAATCAACGCAGAGCTCTTTTCTTGATTTTGTCAATAATGCTTATCTCGGCCTTACATAACGTACGGATCTCGACATTTGCGCATCTATCGTACAGAGTTTTACCACGCATTCGCCTGAGAGATTGCATTTCGGCAGCATTCAGCCTACTTTCATCCCTGTTCTTCCAAGTCCATACTTCGCTCCCATACATCAGGGTCGGACCGGGACTCCATTGTGAACTGCTAATTTTGTCTCTTGCGACAAACATGTATTTGCCAAGGTTGGATCACTCTGTTCCCGGCACTCACCCTCCTTCCATCCCTAGTAAACATACTTCCCAGATACACAAATTCCTCTACCTGTTTTAGTATAACTCCATTCCCAGTGATTTCACATTTAGTCATACTTTCATTTCTTTCAAAAACCATCACATTGGATTTATCGACGTTCATCAGCAAATGGCTTCCCTCGCATACATCGTAGACCTTTGTTACTTTGTTACCAAGAATTGCAGTTTTTACATCATGATTATAAATCAAACTCACAAGGGAACTTCGTAACATTTAAAAGGCTAAAGTGAATGGTGGAGAGAGTGGCTATTTGTCCCGATTAAGGTTGTGGTTCCGTGGCTAGTGTTGCGGACTCACGGGCCAGAGGTCCGAGGTTCAAACCCCGCTCTACCCCAACTTGATTTTCTAATAGTGAGTTATTTACAACTCGTTGAAATCATCATTCCCTTTCCGCACCAAATGGTGCATAGGGCACTGCATTGGTACATCAATCACAGCATATCTTGATCAATTTTTGTTACATGAAGGTAAGATGATCAGTCTTACGCTTCAGGTACCAGTCCAGGGACTGAAATATTCTAGAGTAAAAACACAGTTTTAAATAATATTTCATATCAACCATGTCGGGAATGGAACCTGAGACCTCTTGCATGGTAGGCAAATGCGCTGAACATTACACCACGAGGCCGACTCGCAGAAAATGGCCACCAAAATTGAAATATTTGTGCAAATTATAAGAACGCTAATATTTCTTTAATAATAAAAAAATAGCGATAGTCGGACGGCCGGCAGTTGATACAGGCTATTTTTTATCTCAATGGGAAAATTTTTACTGCAAGCCCCGGGTAAAAGCCAGTTTCATCATCATCATCGTCACTCCCTTTCCGCACCTAATGGTGCATAGGGCACTGCACTGGTACACCGATCGTGGCGTATCTTGATCATTTCTGTTCCATGAAGGTAAGATGATCAGTCTTACGCTTCAGATGCCAGTCTATGAAATATTCTAGTTTGTAGTTAAAAAGCCAGTTTACTATGATTTGAAGTTGGATCACGCTAAAAAAACGCCTTTGTATAACATTTGTTAAGACTACGTATCATTAACAATTTCATAATAACTCATTTGAACATTAAAATTATCATTCATGTTATAATCTGTAATCTTTAGATTTTATTGTCATTTTTGAAGCTCACTTTTCGTTACATAAAAATCTAAGAAAAGACTGTCTTTTCTTGGGTTTTCGCAATGTGTTTCGTTGGCACTCTGCATCAAGTTTTTTTCAGATCCCATGGCAGAGTCCATCTCCATGTAAAGGGGCCTTGTCCGGTTTTTAAAATTATTATTTTTAAATAAGCAAGCAGTTGCAATATTATTGTTTATTCTGCGACGACGATTTTACAAATGGATCTGCCGTAAACATTTAAATAATCACCAAGTTATTTAAGTGAAATTCTCATGCGAAAATTATAATAAAATAAAATAAATATTGTAAAATTTAACATGTATATTGTATAATAATAAATATATCCATTTTATTAATACAAAATTCACAGCGCTCGACATTCACACGTTAATTCATAAAAAAATATACAAATTAAATTTTAAAATTATCGTAGAATTTTTTTAAAGGATATTTTCAAGCCATAAAAATATTTTTAGCACTCCCAAATGTTTATAGACAAGCGATGGATTACCGGCTAGGTAGTTTACTAATTTACAACAAAAATGCAGAGAATTTCTTTCAGTCATCGCTAAACTCCGTCCATACACCCAAAAGCGTTTTAAAAAGGCGATTGGATTCGCTCACCTTGTCTGTCCTAAAATGACCTGTGTCCGTCTTATAACGGCCTATTTCTGTCCTATAACGACATGTGTCTGTCCTATAACGACCTTTGTCTGTCCTAAAATAAAATTTAAAAAAAAAAATTGGATGTTCAAAGGTAGCAAGAATGGTGAGTGTTACACAACTAAATTCAACAAATACTCGAAGATGGACATGTCAAAAGTCGGATTAATCATGCGTGCATGAGAGTGCAGTAAGACGTATGAATGTAGATGAAGCGAGGTCAGTATGCAAGAACAGACTGGAGTGGCGTTCTATTCTCTCTGCCTACCCCCATGGGAAACAGCGTGATGGTTTGCTTGTGAAAAATATTCTCGATCTCTGTTGTAACAACTTCCAATCAGATTTGATCTAATGTCATTTAGAAATCCAATGGTACAAATGTCAATATATAAAAAAAAAAAACAATATTTTATGGCAAATATAAAAAAATCCTTTAAAAAAATATTTATTTAATACACAAGTACATATGTAAATATAATCTAGATTATGGCATTTGTATATGGCTATTTAAAAAAATATATTGGTTTGTTTCGGCTAATCAAAAATTAGCAATCGAAACTCGCATGGGCTCGCATAATGCGAAAAAACTTTATCATGGCGAACCTCGATTTGTGGTAAATATCGTGTTACAGTACTGACTATTATTTATTCATGTTATTTGGCACATGGGTAATCATTTATTGTTATAATTATTCTGAATAAAAATGAAAATTTTATGGCAAAGATGTAAAAAAAATTGGTAAAAAGACATTTTATAACGTCTGTACATAGATTAAATGTAATATTTTGGTACGCCTACCAATGTAAATGAGTCTCTAACATTTAAAAGTTGGTTAAATGTCACAGTTTTACCCAAACAATGCAAATTAGCCTTTAACATTTAAAAATCCAATGCTCAAATAGTTTTACAATGCTAATGAGTCTTTAACATTTAAAAATCCAATGCTCAAATAGTTTTACAATGCTAATGAGTCTTTAACATTTAAAAATCCAATGCTCAAATAGTTTTACAATGCATTAGCGGACTCATTAGAATCTTTAACATTTAAAAATCCAATGCTCAAATAGTTTTACAATGAAAATGAGTCTAACATTTAAAAACAAGTCAAATGTGCAAATTTAATATACATCCCAAATAATGCAAATGAGTATTTAACAGTTAAAAATGGGTCAAATCCAATAGTTATACAATGCAAATTTAGAGTCTTTAACATTTAAAACAGATCAGATTTAATGTTTGGATGCACAATTTTACCAAAACAACGCAAATGAGTCTTTAACATTTCCAAACAGGTCAAATCCAATGCAAACACAGTTGTATATTTTGGGAAATGCTATTTTACTCAATATTCTGAGTATTTTCAAATCTTTGTAGACAAATACTTGATCCAACTCTCTAAGAACTTTATCGAAACTGACGTGGTATTTCAACAGAGATGAATAACCGTTTTTAAAATTAAATATGGAATTCTAGGCTTTTCGCCTCTTGTCTACAAAAATTTGGACATACTCAAAATGATGATTTGTATAATCTGCATGCTACGATTGGTAATTAGTTGATAAAAAAAATTACTCATTTAAATTAAATCTATGTAACAGACAAAAACAAATAAATAAATAAATAAAAATCCACCACTCGGCAGCGTTAAAATATAAAAATAAAAGAACATAAGAAATTAAAAAAATAATTAAACATTAAAATGAGATCCGGTGTTAATACTATTAAGTGAGTATGAGTAGAATTCATAAAAAGGACGCTAACCGAAACACGGTGCAGATTCGGCATTTACAAAATTAGCCGTTCCTTTTTGCTCAGTGGCGGATTTTGCACGGTAAATGGGGATACAGACGTGGACTGTTTATTTCTTCATATTTTATATGACTTGCAATTTTACAATCTATTTAGATGCCTTAGAACTAGCCAAACCGTAAAACTGGTCGGTCTTACTCGTATATAATTAAATACGATTTCTTCACGAATTAAATTAAAATTCCTCATATGTTTCTTAAGTAGATTTTTATGCGACTCTAACAGTATTTCACAGAAAGATAAGAGCATCGTCCTGCAGTACATTAACATCGTCCCTACCACGGAGAAATGAACAACAAAGGAACGTGGCCTATAAAGAGACTACAGGGCGCAGTCAACGCCCAGTCAGCCCAACAAGTCCAATTCAACGCAGTCACTCAGTTCTAGCATGTAGTCCAAATGCAGTCTCTTCAACCCATCATCGCCGCTACGCTCGCGCTACACAACCGAGTGCTGTTTCTTTTACGCATTAAACAGCGACCTCGTGTCTTCTGTTAATCTCTAACTGGGGTAGGAGCTCCACCAACCCTCAACAATTGAAATCCTACATACCAATGTACCAGGCCCCGACGTGTGTAACAATTATGCGCTCTAGTTCTGTTCCTTATGAACTATAAGATAAACTAAGTGATGCAGGTTTGATGTGGGAGGTTCGCATAGGAGTTGGTATCTGATAGCATTTATGTAATATTTAAAATAAATAAATCAGATAAACATATTACAATAGAGATGGAGAATATTTTAGAGAAGGGAACATGGAAGTCTAGGCATTCACAGGGCTTATGACCTGTCATTGGCTTTTTTAATTGATAAACCTGGTAAATTTCACCCACATCAAAAAAGGTTTCACAAATGATGATGAACTTCACGAAAATCAACAGATGGAAGAATTGAAGAAATATGGATGCTCAAACATAGGCAGCATTGTGATTGTGCGTAAAGTGGCCACTTAAACGAGCCAATGGCAGGTTGTAAGTCCTGTAAATGCCTAGACTTCCACATTACCTTCTCTAAAATGTTCTCCATCTTTTTTGAAACATGTTAATCTTAACAGCTCTCGGGATGGTGAAATCCAGTCTGTTGTCTACAATCAATTGGACAAACTTAAAATATTGTTGAAAGACTTTAGAAACATTTTTTGAAATATTTAAGAAGAGAGAGAGCAAGCTCCCTGTGGTACACCAAACGATGTTTATCAAACATTTCAATTTGAAATTCGGTTGATTTGAACAAAAAAAAAGCATAAAGACCGACCAATTTTACGCAAATTTTAAAATACAATTTCATAACACCTACGGTTGATTATTTTGCTATGTGAGAGGTGACACAAGTCAAAGAAACGTAAAAAAATACGCAATTTATATAATATTGCGTTTTATAAAAAAAAATGTACAAATTTTGATTTGAGTCAAATCTCGCAAGCGTTTTATTAATGAGGAAGTCCAGTGAACTTTTTTATTTGTTAATAAATTATTAAACTATGCCAAAATTTTTTTTTTCAATTTTTAATTTATGAATTAACTCCGCGTGTGACGTCAGAGGTTCTCTTCGCTTATTCTCGATCAGATCTGCTCATTGGTCCGTTGACGGTAAGCAATCCGGAAATCTTCCGTACCTCTCTTATCATTGGTTGATTCACGTGAACTATCGACGCCGTTTAAAGCAGTTTTTTTTTCTTCAAACTTTGCCAATTTCCCATAGGCCTGAAGTTCCTCATTATAAATTACAAATATTAAAAACATTAATAATCTTCACTTAAAATTAAGCCGATGAATACAAAAATTAACTGTCGAATTAATTATAAAATCGACAATAATTGATTATTTTCACGTATATAATTATTTAAAAATATTATTTATGATTTTTAATGTATATATTAAACATGTAATGACTTATGATGTAAAAAATGGACCAGAGATTATGACTGAATTAATAAAACATTTGCCATCAAACCGAAAGCAGCGAAGAATTATGAAATTCGGTTCCATCACAAATATATTTTCGGTTGGTCGAACAACACGGCGTCATCGCTCGCAACCTTCGCGAGGCAACGGGATCTCGCCGTCCTGGACGTCCGCTTCTGACAGACGTCTGGAATTCGGGATGCGGACTTACGGACGCACAGAAGAATTGCGTAAAAAATGACAAAGGCTTCGATGGTAAAATATTTTTTACATTTTTAAATTACTGTTTTAATGTCGATGATTTTTAAATATAATATTTTTAGGCAAAGTACCCCCCAAACAAACAAAACAGCAAAAAAATATTTTTAGATATAATATCATACATATTTCAAATGAGATCAAAATGAATTGAACATTATATTTAAAACAAGGTATATCCAGAAACCAAGTTCCGTAAGTATTTGTTGCCGTTACAGTATGTTAATTTCCCTGCCATTACGAGTTAGCTGATTGCTGTGTACGCTTCACGGTGCTTGTTTGAAATGCCGAATAAAATTGAAAATCCAGCCGCTTGTGGGAAAGTCTATTGGAGAAACTGTAGAGAAAGATGGCCACTCTAGAGAAGTCTGCCTCGCAGTGTAGTGGTAGGCGCATTCGCATTCATTGTGTTAAGGGAATGATGATGATTGTATTAACATATTGGCGGCCTCCGTGATGTAGTGGTCAAGACGCTTGACTCACACACGAAAGGTTCCGGGTTCGATTCCCGGTGAGAACACAAAAATTGAAATGTGATTTTTCTCAAGCCTGGGTGTTCTGTGATGTAATTAACCACTGTAATTGGGCTTCCTGGCCTGTTGTGGTGCAAAAATTTTTTTTTTTAAATATTACAACAGAGATGAAGACCATTTTACACCTCACCTTTATGTAACACATGATAGAGATACACTGGATTTGGTGTTTTAATGTAATGCCCTATACAACATTACGGGTACGGGGGGTTATAACTATATAAGAATAATATATATCAAAAGATTTGTTCTAAATATGTACTTATTTTCTTTAACTCGTAAAACTGAATTTACTTTCTGAATATACCTTGTATTAAAAAATGGCTTAGATTGGGATTCGCATGACTCAGAATACAGACAATCATATTTCGCATCCTCAACATGCGAATGTTGCAACTAAGCCCAAGCAAATGAAATTATTAAAAATGATGTCGGCTTTAATCCGGATCTGCAATGGTGAAAAGCCAAGGAAAATCGTCCACGATCGGGATTCGCATGACTCAGAGTACAGACAATCATATTTCGCATCCTCAACATGCAAATGTTGCAACTAAGCTCAAGCAAATAAAATGATTAAAAATGATGTCGGCTTTAACCCGGATCTGCAATGGTGAAAAGCCAAGGAAAATCGTCCACGATCGGGATTCGCATGCCTGAAGAGAACGGACAATCATATTTCGCATCCTCAATATGCGGACGTTGCAACTAAGCTTAAGCAAATAAAATGATCAAAAATGATGCCGGCTTTAACCCGGATCTACAATGGTGAAAAGCCAAAGAAAATCGTCCACGATCGGGATTCGCATGACTCAGAGTACGGACAATCGTATTTCGCATCCTCAACATGCAAACATTGTAATTATGCTTAAACAAATAATATTAATTAAAATTATGTCAACACAATATCACAGACATTCCTTATTTTATAATTGATTTCAAGTCAAGAAGACTCGAATATAAAAATAATTTCAGAACATCGAAGTGTGGTTCGCTCAAAGAAAAAAAAAGGTATAACACAATTTTATAGGATGTGCGGTTTATAAGCAATAAATTAAGTTCTTAGTGGTGCGTTGTGCTTGCGGAGGTGAGCGGTGACGGGTGAGGGGGGGTTGAAATTTTATCATTTGCATTTGACAGGAGTGAAGCATGGGAAATATTGTTTATTTGATTTTTTACTATTATTTATCGCTTTTTTGTTTTTATTAATTTTCACACCCCCTCACCCCTCACTTCATACTTCCACAAAAACAAAATACTGCAAGTACCTAATGACGTGATTCATTACCTCCATATGTATTAGACATAAAATTATAAAATAAGATTTATGTTCAATTCTAAATTGTGCCTTGATAAAGGAGAAAGTCTAGTGTGGCTCAGAAACCGGTCGGTAATAAAACCAACAAGTTTGTCAAACCAACAAGTTTGTGAAAACAACAAGTTTGTTAAACCGACAAGTTTGTCAAACCAACAAGTTTGTTAAACCAACAAGTTTAATAAAACAATGAGTTTGTTAAAACAACAAGTTTATAAAACCAACATGTTTGTTAAACCAACAAGTTTGTTAAAACAACGCGTTTGTAAAACCAACAAGTTTGTTAAACCAACAAGTTTAATAAAACAATGAGTTTGTTAAACTAACAAGTTTTTTAAAACCAACAAGTTTGTTTAACCAACACGTTTTTAAACTAGCAAGTTTGTTAAAACAACGAGTTTGTAAATTAACAAGTTTGTTAAACTAACAAGTTTGTTTAACATACAAGTTTGTTAAAACAGGGTCTTTGGATGTATTATTATTATGATTTTTAAATAAGCAAATAATTATGATGGTAAGAATATGGATAGGTTTTGGTTTTTATTTCTGATAAATATAAATAGAATGGAGGTAAATTATAAGTCTTGCAGACACAGAACGGGTGAACAATAAGAAATCTAGCCCGCATATAAAAAGTAAAAATTTAAATCTGTGCAAGAGAGACTGAAAAATTATGTAATGAAAACCGCCATGTGAGGAAGAGAGATAGCATGTTTTTACCAATCACTACTGTAAAAGATTTGCGTTTTATGGAAACAGACAATTGAAGAAAGCGACCACACTTCAAAATGTAGTATTTTTTTCTCCATACATTCTTTAAGCTTAATAATTAATAAAAAAATATAATTTGGGACATGAATTAGTTTTCGCTGTCTTTTGTGAAAACGACTGAAAATATTTTATTCAATTTTTATACTTCTTGGACCAGGTGGATTTAACGACAATGTTTTGAGTTGGTCCAAATTTTTGCAGACAAGGACTGGATTCAAACCCCTAGGGAGCGTTGCCTAGTATGTAGGTGAAATAATTCAATCAGATGAATCACACTGGCAACAATAAAGGTTTCAGCTCTTTCACTTCACAAACGTCAACAGGTGGAAGAATCGACAGAATATAGATGTTCAAATATAGGCAGAATGGTGAATGTTACACAGTGAGTAAAGTGTGCGCTTAAACCAGACAATGACAGGTCATAAGCCCCCTGTGGATGCCTCAACTTCTATATTCCCTTCTCTAAAACGTTTTTCCTCTCTGTTGTAATATGTAAATACAGTAAAACCCCTGTTTTAAAAATTGATTGATTGATTAATTGATGATCGAGGATTATTCATTTAATTAAAAATATTTTGTATTTTTTCAATCAATATCACTATGTGTTTTTTTTTTTATTGAATTTAAAAAAATATGTTTAAATTAAATAAATAATAAAAAAATAAATAAAACTTTACCTTAAAAACACGAAAATAAAAATATGAATTTGCGTAAAATGCATACAAGGATTTTTTCCCTAAATGTTGGGAAATTTCGTTTATATGGTATCACTTTTTTTAGTATGGCACCACGGAATTTCAACTGTCGTTTACATCGCGGCAAAACTGTTTCACAATTTTATGAGAACTGTTTAAACAATCTTCTTTCCAAATTATGTTTATAACTTCAAATAATATTTCTATCGTAATTTATTGATGTTAAGACTTAATTCTTCCTAAACATGCGTCAACCGCATGTCACAATTTAGTAAAATGTCAAAATTAGACACTTAAACAAAATGGTCAATCACACTGAACCTACTTTGAATTTAGTTTGAGACAACAATTTGCGCATTTTTTTTTACCATTTACCTTGGTTTTATTCACCATTTTGGGCAAACGCGCCTGCGCGCGGCTCGGCGTCTTTTGACAGATCGAACGTTTTGAAAAGTTTTCAACGTAAAACCGGGGTTGTGAAAAATGTAAAAAACGTTCATTGGGGGGATATTTGAATGAGAATTTATGGAAAAAATGGGACCTAAATATTTCAGCGTAAAAAACGTAAAAACGAGGTTTTACTGTATTTGGAAACGCTCAGATGGGGTCCTTCTGATTACCGCTTGTTCCGATTTTATGAAGATGCCGAAAACTCCTCATCAGATGAGTCGTTCTTTCGAGATGGTCTTCGTATGCTGCCAGAAATATTTCAATGAAATTTTTGCTACTAATTTTTATGAATACAGCATTAATTTTCACAAAAAAAAACACAAGAACTTATTCAACTCCCAAATATTATCAAAGAGTCAACGCAAAAAATACATCCGCATTTATAATTAATTAAGATACGCCATTTTAAAATTCGATTTCATCGTCACGTCATGATCTTTATGATCCGGGTTTGATTCCAGGGGTGGAATTCTGAATCATAGAGAGTGGTTTATTTGGCGATTTTTATTTTTTGAATGCGACGACATTCTCCTTCATAAAATGGCCACACAGACAATTAAACGTCAAACAATGTATGAAAATATTTAAAAAATGGGAAAAAAACTAATACAATTTGGTCAATCGGTCCTTATTAAGATTTTTGGGTAATGCTTAAGGTGGCAATAATGGTCTAAATTAAAATTTTCATCAATGTTTTGAGTATGTCCAAATGCTTGCAGACTTCTACTGTTACTTCACAAAAGTAGAAGAGTTGAGGAAAGATGAAAGGTTCAAACATAGACAGAATGGTGAATGTTACAGTGTGTAAAGTGGCCACTTAAACCAGCCAACGACAGATCATAATTCCTGTAAATGCCTAGACTCCCATATTCCCTTCTCGAAAATGTTTTCCCTCTCTGTTGCGACAAATGAAAATTTTCATGTTCAGTTTCACGTGTCCGTATTTGTTTGACGTTTAATCATCAGCGTGGCCATAAAAGAAGCAAAGTTTAGGTGCATGCAAAAAATAAAAATCCCCAAATTAATCACTCTCTTCTCTATTCAGAATACCACCACTGGACGGCATCCCTTCATTTTGAAGTGGTAACCCTACCTGTGACTAAATTTATTGCCAACTTACAAAACTGCCATTTTTGAGATGGCGAATTTTGCAAATGAAAAGGATAAATGATATGATTCATTATTAGAGCTTTTATAAACACTTGGTAAAAAATCCCCTATTTGTACAGTGTGTTAAATCCAATACTGGCAAGGCCGAAGTGAAATATTTGTTTTAAACGTGGTTTAACACAACAGTATTATCCCTAGGCTGCTGCCTGAGGCGTAAGTCTGATCACCTCACCTTCGAGGAACAGATGATCGAGATATTCAACGCGCCACTGGATGCGATGCCTCCGTTTGCGGACACGGTTTTCTCATAGGATCCGCTCATATGGACGCGTATTATTTTGGCAGATTTGCAAATTTTGGCGTTGACCACAAGATATTCGGTAAAAATATTATGATTTGATTTAAAACTAAGGGGTTAGTAAATATTTTTAAAAATTTAACAATAAATAATTTTTAAAATGTAACATAACAAAAATATATATGCGCGTATACTAGAGACTTATTTGCTAAGCAAAAATAATTATTAAGCACCATTATAAGATTACTTAAACAATAAATAAACAAAAATAATATAATATGGCCTTAAGAACAATTGGTTATTAAAAAAAAAAAAACAATGGTAACACGAATTTAAAAATTTTTAAACATTATTGTCAATATTACTAAATATAATTTTCACGTGTAACTTTTTCAAGCGGCGCTCTGCGTTTTTACACAATGCGTAAAATTTACGGCTTTTAATTTTTATATGTATAATATACGGATTTTTATATTTTCACATATAATATATACGAGTTTTAATTTTTCATGTGTAAAATATACGGGTTTTAATTTTTTCACATATAAAAATATACAGTTTTTAACTTTAACCACATAGTGTAAATTCAATTACATAAAGATGCCTGCAAACATACTCAATATTTTTATATAATATACAGTATAATTTTGATTATTTATATTTAATATGAATAGTAATTATTACGTCGTCGTTACTTCCTTCTGAATTAATCATATTAAATATCAATGATGGCAAAAATCAAGCACATCTTCTATCTATCGACAATTGACAATCGACATTTGCCACCGACACTTGACTATCGTCAAAAATCGACAGCATCTGGCAGTAATTAGTGACAATTGACGATTGAAATTTATCATTGACATTTGAAGGGGTTTTTGGCATTTGACACTGGATTGTCGAAAATAGACCATTACCTGGTAGGAATTTGCGACATTCGTCACCGACACTTGACAATTGACATTTGTCGCCGAAAACTTATTTGTTCTAGCTTGGCGAATATCAAATTTATCTATGGGCATCTTAACGTGGTAAAAATAATGACATAATATGACCGCATAGTGTAAAAAATATGACGCAGGAGAGTTCACTTGTTGCAATTTTTTTCTAGAAAGTCCATCTTGAGTTTGAGCTCGATAAGAAACAACTGTTTCTGCAGCGAAAAGATTTCTTCCTTCTGCCGCAGCTCCATGCTGAGGATCTTCATCTTCGCCTCGTGTTCGGTCATCGCGTGCTGCCGCTTGGCCGCGAAGTACATCTTCTCCTCGTCGGAGGGCGCCGGGCACAGGTAGCCGTCGCTGGCCGCCGCGGACGCGTTGCGGCAGCACGGCTCGAACTGCGCCGAGCCCCGCGAGTAGAACGGCCGGCACTTGCGGCCCGAGGGCGCGTGCGCGCCCGCCAGGTACGCGTCGGTCTGCGGCGACGGCGGGTCGACGTCGATGCACACGCGCGGCTCGAGGTGGCTCAGGTTGAGCGGGCCGTTCGAGTCCGGCGACGGCAGGCTCGGCGGCTGCGGGTGGGGCGAGGGCCGCAGAGGGGACATTGACCTCTGGGGGTCCAGGAGGAGGTCGACGGGCCCGCGATGCAGGTCGTCTTTCGAGTCGACGCCGGCGGAGTCCGGCCTGTCTAGTCGCTCGCTCGACATCTGTAATCATTACCAAGGTGTAAGAAAACATAAATTCACCGTGGGACTCACCCGGAAACCGATGCCTACTGTCGCCTGACTTGTGATTGTACTTTTGTACGTGTACAAAAAAATAATAAAAACATCCAAAATACAGAGCCTTTGCGAGAATAATAAATCTTTAAGTTGGGAACTCGGGCCATCGCCCACCTTATGCGACGGCCACTGTGGGAGTAATGTTCTAGAAGAGGTTGACAATGATGGCCACCCCCACCCCGCCGTCTACGGCACTCGGGTTGATAACGGAGCGAGGACCCAACTTTGACGAATTCCGGTGATGACCTCAAACCAATCAGTGACAACATTGTTGATTCTGATTCGGCTTTTGACATGCACTTACATAAAAATATGCTATTATTTCATTGGTTGCCACGTTGCCAAATTAATAACAGACCTTAACCACAAGCGGCGGGATTTTCAATTTTTTTCGGCATTTCAAACAAGCACCGAGAAGCGTACACAAAAATCAGCTAACTCATAAAAGCGTCAGCTCCTCCTCAATAGGTCAGGATAATAATTGCAACATAAGTAACTTACATTGACGGGTAATTGTTCATCCGTTTGACCGAGCAGGATGGCTGTAGGAAGATCTCTTCGCTCATCTGAAAATAATTGTTGTAAAAGTGTTTACTCATTCGAATTATGAAACCTAACATGCTCAATGAAAAATATGTGGAGAGACCGGAAACTCTCAGTCTCACAACCCTGCAGGAACGGCGAGAAAGGGGTAACCCGATAGAGACATACAAGATACTCAACAGTCACTATAGCTGCCCAAATTTGAACCCCATGTTCGAGCTTAAACAAGATGCTCGTCTTCGAGGCCACAGTCTTAGGCTGGAGAAAACGCATTTCCCGAGCAATAGGGTTGTCGATGGTTGGAATAAGCTGCCACGAGAGCTGATCACAATGTGTAGTCTCAATGGGTTCAACTATGGACAAGATTTGTTTGAAAATAGATTTAAGCTTATCAGGTTTGAGCTGCTTACTTAAAATGAAAACAAAATTCATTACATATTATTATGTTAATAAAATTTGTATAAAACCACTCACCGACTTATCTGTCTACCGGTTTCGAGACGTAACCCGTCTCTTCGTCAGGACAACAACACTGCACCAACATGCAAATACCACTACACACCTTCACCATAGTAGATTTGCAAAAATATAAAATCGACATGCAGGTTAGACACATGCTTCACTACGCCACCACCGAGGGTTCATGACTTATGAAGTTAATATTTCAAAAGGATTGACAATCGGAAAAGGAGGAAAAAGTGTTGTTGTCCTGACGAAGAGACGGGTTACGTCTCGAAACCGGCAGACAGATAAGTCGGTGAGTGGTTTTATACAAATTTTATTGACATAATATTAAAATGTTGGACCAAAAAGTTAATGCTTTGAATATTAATAATAAAATTCATTACCTTTGACAGTGATGGCTTCAGCAAGAGGATTTATAGTCCATAGTCTTCCTTCGAGCAAACTCGGAGTACCGTCTTCGGATCCCGGCTGCAAAGTAATTTATTCAATCAATATTTATTTTACAACAGAGATAAAATGGCGCGTTAATTAATAAATGCTTTTGTAGCGTCCAGAGGGGTATTGTGATGGTGGCCACCAGGCTCGTGGGGTGCCTATCATCAGTAGGGATGCTGACCTTGTGAAGGTGATTGTTTTTATTTTATTTATTTTATTTTATTTGGGAAATCAACAGTTCTACATACACATTTTTAGTAAACAAACAGATATGGTGTATAAACTCAGAACTAATAACAGATTCCACATAGTATACAAAGTTAGTAAAGAAAATATATTACATATCAAATAAATACATACAATTTATGCACATAAAAATGTTATTTTCATGTACTCAATAATCAAAGATTTTTTAAATATTTATTTTAAGAACATTAAGTTACTGTAAATTGGGCGGGATAAGGACAAGAATGCTTGAAGAGAGGATAAGGAGCGGAGGGGAGATGTACATATTTATTATTATAATGTCTACTAAGTTACATAATACATTTTTAGTGTAAATTTAAAATCTGACAGAGTGATGTTTGTGTAATCTATATTTTTAAATTTTGTATTTTTTTTTTTTTTTTTATATTTAGGCAATCCATCCTAAGAAGGATGATTTCTGCCAAGAGTACAATTTATTTAAATGAATAAAAATCAAAAAACATTTTTGAAAAAAAAACTAAAAATAGATCGTATTTTTTGAGAGGAAGCTTCCTATATGGTGGATAATTTCAGGATCAAGGATGGAGAGGAGTGATGCTATGTTAATAGGGTAAGGATATTTTTTTAAGGAGGAGTACATATTATGTTTGTCCCTTATTGGACAGCCAAAGAATATATGGTCTGGAGTCTCATGGTCCAAACCACATTCACACCATGGACTTCCTACAATATTAATTTTGAAAAGGTGGCTATTAGTGCAATAGTGGCCGATTCGTAGTCTACTAATGTTTGAGATTAATCTCTTAGACAATTTTTTTGTGTGGAACCAAGGAGAGCTTGGAATGCTCTCTTGGATATCTTTATAGAGAGTTCCCTTACATTTGGAGGTAAACTCCCACTGGATCTTCCATTGTCGTTTTGCCTCGTTCTGAATTCGAGGGGACACGTCGGAAACACACACACAATACTCAAGAGGACGCGAGCCGTCTATCGCAGCCGCTTTCGCCAGTTCATCTACCATCTCATTACCTCTAATACCAAGATGCGATGGGATCCAGACTATGATTAGTTCTCTACCAGTTCTACTGAATTTCCAACTGTTAAGTCTTATAGAACAGAGTAGCTCATCACTTGCGGATTTAGAAAGGTTGTTGGAAATAGATTTAACCGCACTTAATGAGTCTGTAAATATTACAACATGTGTATGAGGGAGAGATAGACAGAAATGAATAGCTTCTTGTATAGCCAGACATTCTGCTGAGAAGACAGAGGAAGGACTAGGGAGTTTGAATTTGCGATCTATCGCCAGTTTCGGGATGTATATTGCGGCAGTACTAAAGTCATTAGATGGTAGTTTGGATCCATCTGTGTATACAAATAAATGGTTTGGCCACTTGGTTTTGGCCAGGTTGGTAAATTGTAAATTAATAACCTCTGGGGCCATAAATGTTGTTTTGTGGAGACCCATATTTTCTATACAAATTGGTGTGCGGATAATAGCGTCATATGGGATTCTGAAGAATGGGAGGATATTGTGGTGGGGAAAGAGAATATTCATTTCGACTAGAGTAGTAATGCTTTTGCAGAGAGGGGGCTTGGAATTTTTATTCCAAAACCTTTTCTCGTCGTATAGGGTGTTTAGATAGGTTTTTTTTTTTTTTTTTTTTAGTAAAAGAAATATTTGCGTTCTTATGATTTACCCAAATATTTAATTTTGAGGGCCATTTTCAACGAGTTGTAAATAACTCACTATTAGAAAATGGAATCAAGTTGGGGTATAGTGGGATTCGAACCACAGACCTTTGGTCCGTGAGTCCGAGACACTAGCCACAGGACCACAACCGAGGTTATTTTAACAATAACAATATTTTCCTTTTGTGGTAGCCGTTTTATTATAAATTTATCGGAAAGCAGTTGTCGTCTAATATTTAGAGGCATTTCTAATGTTTCAACTTCAAGGGAATTCACAGGGGAAGACTTCATTGCCCCTATTATTAGTCTTAGACATTTAGATTGGACTCGTTCTAGTTTTAGACTTAAATATTTAGGGAGAGGATCCAGTAAAAAGCTCCCATAATCTAATTATTTAAAAGCAATAACAGTTACCTCTTGGTAGCGCATTTTGCATTTCTTCTTGAAGTTTTCGTACCACATCTTGACTTGCGCCGGAGTACGCGGGCACTCCGCCCTGCATCGCTTGTTCACTTCCATGCAAATTTGGGACCATACCATCTGGAACATGGAAAATCTCATTTAAACACAATAAATAAGTTTTCAATAATGCTTTTCCCAACGCTGGCTGATGCCGCCAACTTCCGTCATCATCACCAAAGTACTTTCGAAACGACCCAAATTTTTACCGGACACGGAGCCATGAGAAGTTACCTATATAGGTTTAAATTAAGGAATGATGACTATTGTCCATGCGATGATATTTCTTCACAGAGTATCGAACATCTGTTATTTCAGTTTGCAACGCCATAATCTTGAAGCAGAATGCAGGAAAGGTGGAATATCCTCAACAGATATCCACACTGTAGTTAAAAGTAGTTATCACGCGCCATTGTTCTTGGACTTTGCAACAATGGTGATTGGACTCATAAAGGTAATAAACCAAAATCGGTGATCGAACATCCCATTTCCAAGACAAACAAAAACGATTTTTTCCGAGTGCCTTAGCCTTGTACATGACACGTGAGGCTACTAAATACAGGGGTCCAAATATATATATAAAAATTTTTTTTTAAAAGTTTTCAATACAGCCCTCTTTTTTAATTGAAAATTAACGAATCCCGTAACCCCACCTCTACCCCCCTCCCCATCAACTCCCAACCAATTACAATATTTGAGTTTGTCCAAATATTTGTAGACAAAAGACTGGATTTCACCCCCTCGGGAGTCATAAGGATTAACAAATTACAACAGGGATGGAGAATACCTTTAATAAGGGAATATATGGAAGTCTAGGCGTTTAAGTGGCCACTTTACACACTGTGTAACATTTACCATTTTGCCTATGTTTGAACATCCATATATCCAAAAGTCATATAAAAATCACGTTCATCGAGCATTTTTATCACAGAAGCCTATTTAAAATATAAATGAAAACTATTTTGAATGTTAATGAAGTTAGGAACGCGGACTAAATTTTTGCGGTCATTCGTTGGTTGGTTTCGATCATATGATGTCGAGATGACAAGTGGGTAGAACATACCGAGGTAGATACAAATAGTACAGAAGTTAAGTATACCGTCTCAATATGTACAGATGAAGAGCGTTTATAATCGAGGCCCAGGTGGCAAATTGGAAGACAGCGGCTGAGGACAGACAGAGTTGGAGGCCAAAACTCAATGGGCTGTAGCATCATCATAGAGAGAGAGAGAGAGAGAGATGGAGAA
Organism: Micrasema longulum; assembly: GCF_059751315.1. Taxonomy (NCBI): domain Eukaryota; kingdom Metazoa; phylum Arthropoda; class Insecta; order Trichoptera; family Brachycentridae; genus Micrasema; species Micrasema longulum. The sequence goes on along the minus strand of NW_028277939.1, from coordinate 568,084 downwards.
AAAGAGATGGAGAGAGGGAGAGGAGGGCGTCTCACCTGCTTGCTCTTGTTGGTGGCGTTGTTGCTCCTCCCCTGGCGGAGCACCTCCCGGTGTTGCGCTATCAGCTCCAGCACGGTGGCCTTCTCCAGCTCCGTGAAGTTCTTGCTGCGCTCCTTGCTGCGTCGCGTCCGCACCGCCGTGGCTCGCGTCGCCATGGCCCGTCTGCTTCTGCCTTGCCCCGGCACCTGTGACACTGGACAGCCGTGATCAGCCAGCCTACACGGGCCCGATTTGCGGGCGGACGGGGGGGGAATGCGGGAGGGACTGGGTAAGGGCTTGCCTATCGCTTTCGGAACAATTGAAACTGGTCATAAGCCCTATAAATTCAATGAGGAAGATCAGTGGTTCTTTAATTTTTATTAAGACTATTTAAAAAGACAAAAGAAAAATCTAATTTTTATAAAGGGTTTTTAAGGGCCAGACCGCGAAACTTCTGAGGAACATTTCTCATGGTAAGCGTTAAAAAAAATCCTAATAAAATTTTTCCAAAAAATCATTTTTAAAAAAAACAAAAAAATTATGATCTCAAAATGAGGTAAATTCTTAATTTCTAGAAAGAGCAGTCCCTCCAAAAACCACTACCCCTCTCCTACCCAGCCGCTTCCCTTATCTGCGTCTGGTGCGTATCGCTTCGTTGGTCAAATACGGTTTTATCTCAATTTTTTTTGTTGAGGAGGGGCAGGGGATTGTGGAAGGGATGCTAGTCCAAGAAATTAAAGATTTACTCCATTTTGAGATTACAAAAAAAAAATGACTGTTTGGAAAATTAGCGTAGGACTGAGTCCGCTAAGTACGTGCCAGCTACAGACTATTATGCGGGGGTAACGCAGCGCGGCGCGAGTGACAGAGATACCCACGCTATGTAGGTACCAACAATATTTTGAGTTTGTCCAAATTTTTGTAGACAAGGACTGGATTCAACTCCCCAGGGAGCTGTTTATATTAACATATTACAACAGAGATGAAAAACATTTAAGAGAAGGTAATATAGAAGTCTAGGCATCTACAGGCATATTCACAAACATCAACAGATGAAAGAATTGAAGGAATATAGATGTTAAAATATGGGCAGGATGGTGAATGTTACACAGTGTGTAAGGTGGCCACTTAAACCAGCCATTGACAGGTCATAAGCCCTGTAGATGCCTAGACTTCTATATTACCTTCTCTTAAATGTTCTTCATCTCTGTTGTAATATGTTAATATGTAGGTACAAATTAATGAGCATTTTTGTAGATTACCCATAAAAAAAATCATCGCTCGCCACCGGCATCCAGTTAAAACACATGTCCAGGTTTTTGGTGCTGTCTCACACATTGAACCCGTTGAGTTTGTATTCCACCCTCTGTGGAAAACGTAGCCAGTGCAATTCCCGAAGTAGTGGAGTGATATGACCGAATTTACAGATTCCAAAAATAAGTCTCGCTGCGGCATTTAATACAGCCTGTAGGCGAGTCATTTTCATATTTTAAGTTAATGTTAATAGACAATCTGTTTTCAATACAATATGCGTTTAATCTATTAAGGTCTTCTTGTGGTATATAATTAAATGGCGAGGAATGCGGGGTTAGGTAAGAAGAGATATATTCTAAAGTAAAACGATTCGTTACCTTAAAAATAGTCAACACAGTTATTAACAAGTCAGATAACGACTGAAGGTATGTATGTTAATATTAATGATTACTAATAAAGGCTACTTAGATTGGGACAAGAAATTACAAGAAATTCCTTATCAAATGATATGAAAGTTATTTCAAATATTTTTGAAATATATTTTACTGATGTCTGTACTCGGGTTCAATGTGTGAGACAGCGCCAAAAACCTGGACATGTGTTTTAACTGGATGCCAGTGGCGAGCGATGATTTTTCTAATGGGTAATCTACAAAAATGCTCATTAATTTGTACCTACATATCGCTGTGGCGAGCGGTGAGTTTTTAAATTGGTAAGCTATGAAAATTCTGATAAAATGTCCATAGCGGTAGTATGGCATATAAAAAACAAGTCTATTGTATATTTAATAAATAATTCCTAACAAATGGCTCCACCTGCTAATAGTTTCAGTAAAAATATTTTCTAATGTAGCACAAACATTTGATTTAAAAAATACAATTTAAAAAAACATAATTGCAAAAAAATAATTGGAACCCCTATGGATTCGAACCCCCGCCTACGTCATTAGAAAGCAAGGATCTGTCCGCGCAGCTATTTCACGTTTTGCGCAGAGTGTCGAAAAAGTAATAAATAAACTTAATAATTCATTAGCGCACCGGTGCATCTTCGGTTATGTCAGACTATTATAACTTGTCTTGAAATAAAACACTATTTCTTAATAAATGATAATAATAATAAGTATTCCTTACCGAGTACGATAGTTCGCCAAACAAAACATAAATTACGTTTTAAGAATCATTGTTTTATCGACTTTTATATTACATTATTATTCACAAAACGACATAAGTTATACATATTATAATTCTTCATATATATTTATTCTTAACACTATACACTAGTCACGTTTTTATCATAACTCTAACTAAATTTTAAAAGTTTGAATGGATACTGAAGAATAACCTACAATATTCAACTGTCATCGTATGCACAAAAACGAATTACAATTAAAAAACAATAAGCGAATCTTTGTTTTTTAAAACCCACTTAAGGATTTATACTATATTATGGATTAAAATATCAATTTGTTTAGATTAAAATATGAAAATATTTATTTATTTTAAAGCAAATGTACTTTCAAACCGCCGAAACATAAGTATGCTAAATTACTTACGACATACAAAATATATTCGTTATCTCTTTCTTACACATTACGAGTGCGTATATTGTCACCTCCCTTAGACTGTCGTAAGTCAAATTGATGTATTTTAAAGAATACTAGCCCTTATGAAAAAGTATTGAAAGACTAAATTGCATTAATGAAAGCTGCAAGATTTTACTGTAATCGCAAGTGTAATTTTTCGAACGAGATTCTAAAGTTTTAGGTAAGACGTTTTTGAATTAGTGATTTTAAAGTGAGCAGAGTAATCTCGTGTAATCCAGAAGTTATAATTTTGGCCAATAGAGGCGCAACTGGTCGCTGTATGGAATACAGGAATATATAAATTTACTTATCCAAGAAAAGTAATATATTTTTTTGGTGATGTGTTTTTTCCTAATCCTTACGATGTCAAAAAAATATGGTAAGCTGCATGTAATCGATTATAAGGAGCATTCGCCACTGACATATCGTAGGTATACTGGCAAAAAGCTTTAACTCTTAAATCCCTGTTTTGAGAAATCAAGGATTTAAGTTTTATTTATTTATTTTATTTTATTAACATAAGCCAGTTAGAGTATAACTCTACAGTATGGACTCCTTACTACAACTGTCACCAAAATTCTCTTGAAAGAGTTCAAAAAAAATTCTTACGGTAAATACATTTTTTTATTTTATTTTTTTTATTTATTAACAATTTTAAAAAACCCGTTAGGGTTACATTATAAATTTAATATTGTCTAGTCATTTGATGTCTCGTCTAGTCTAGTTAGTTCAGTCATCATGTGCTTTTTCAGATTGATTTTAAATTTGTCTCCAGTAAAAGTTTTCAAGTAGTAAGGTAGGTCGTTGTAGTGTTCAAGTCCATTATGTAGTATTTTTGACTGTCCTGTGTTTGTCTTTGCTTTTTCAATATGATAGTGTTGTTGTTGTCTGGTGTTATATTTAAACTTAGAATCAGTCATGAATTTTTGAATTACGATTTTTTACTAAAAACATTAAATTTGTTAAAACTTAACGGTAGAAGAAAAATTATAGACCTTTTAAATTTATTCAAAATTGTAAATTCAATGTGGGATTGCCCTGAACTGTTATCTCTCATCAACTTCAGGGCGCCTGGAAGAATGACTAGACAGGTGCCACCGTTTTGAAGCAACAATTCACGGACAGTGTATACTTGTTATGCCGTATTAAATAGACTTCATGAACTCGGCAATAGTTATTCCCACGTTTCTGATATATTTAGTGAGGGTATTGTTCCTGTAGAACAAACTTTTTGAACTTTTTCAACGGTGGTGAATGGTAATTATATTTATTTATTCATGCATTTCATAATATACACAGTTTTTGTTCACTTTGTCCGTCTGTATGAAACAGTACAAATGATTTTCTTGTTGTTTTACTGTAGAATGTTTTATTATTTAAACTTTCTACTGAATATGCTGTATAATTTTTAGGTTAATTTTTAAATATAAATCTTATATGATTTTTAGATTTTTTTATAAATCTTGGGTATAAGGAAATTTATGTTTTTAAAAAAAAAATTAAGCAAATATGTAGTATTATAAATGTTTGTAAAAGGCAGATTTATTAAAATAAACGGAAAATCTGCCTTTTACATAAATTTATAATACTAACATATTTGGCTTAATATATATATATATTTTTTAAAAACATAAATTTCCTTATACCCAAGATTTATATAAAAAAATTAAACCTAAAAATTATACAAGATTTACATTAAAAAAATTAACCTAAAAATTATACATCATATTCAGTAGAAAGTTTAAATGATTCAAGAATAAATGTAAAAAACAAAATTAAATAATAAAACATTCTACAGTAATACAACAAGAAAATCATAAGTACTGTTTCATACAGCTGGGCAAAGTGAACAAAAAACTGTATGTATTATGAAATGCACTAATAAATAAATATAATTACCATTCACCATTTAAATTTATTTCAACAGAGGGAAAACATTTTTGAGAAGGGAATATGGAAGTCTAGGCATTTACAGGGCTTACGACCTGTCATTGGCTGGTTTAAGTGGCCACTTTATACACTGTGTAACATTCACCATTCTGCCATGTTTGAACATTCACATTTCCTCGACTCGTCCATCTGTTGACTTTTGTGAAGTGAAAGAGCTGAAACCTTTATCGCGTGGGTGAGATTCGTCCGGCTGAACCAAATCACCTACTGGGCAACGTCTGAATTTTTTTTTCCAATTTTTATACTTCTTCTTTTACCAGGTAGTAATTCAACATTCACCACCTTTGAAAAAGTTTAAAAGGTTTGTTCTACGGGAACAATACCCTACACTAAATATATCAGATACGTGGGAATAACTATTACCGAGTTCGTGAAGTCTATTTAATACGGCATTACAAGTATTTGGACATAATCAAACGTTGTTAAAATAAACATAATTATTAACGACGTTCTTACAAGGTTACATCATTTTTTTTAAATGTTAGAGATGGGACAAATTGATAGAATAAAAAAATAATTCATTTGATGTTGTTCATGAAAAAAAGTATAAATGTCTTATTTTTTGGTGAATAATTGTCTTAAACACACTATAATAGGCTTGTTTTTGCGTTTTTAAATCAATTTTCGGAAACTGAGTTTCATGTTTGCATGAAAAAACTGATAAAATCGATTTGATCGGTACATGATCAGTGATCAGTAATTTCCATCACTAGTGACATTAGTTTGGCAGCTGTCATTTTAATCAAGCTATATTATTTTAACAATGTTTGATTATGTCCAAATGCTTGCAGACTGGCTGGATTTCATCCCTAGGGAGTTATCCAGCCAGTCTGCAAGCATTTGGACATAATCAAACATTATTAAATTACTACCTGGTAAAAGAAGAAGTATAAAAATTGGAAAATTGTTTCCAGGCGTTGCCTAGTAGGTGATTTGGTTCAGCCGGATGAATCTCACCCACGCGATAAAGGTTTCAGCTCTTTTACTTCACAAAAGTCAACAGATGGAAGAGTTGAGGAAATGTGGATGTTCAAACATGGGCAGAATGGTGAATGTTACACAGTGTGTAAAGTGGCCACTTAAACCAGCCAATGACAGGTCATAAGCCCTGTAAATGCCTAGACTTCCATATTCCCTTCTCAAAAACTTTTTCCCTCTCTGTTGAAATAAATTTATATATTATTTTTACTATAGTTATTAAAAGAAAACTTACTAGGTTTAAAGATGTAAAATATAGTTTACTTTTTTGTATGGAGGAATAAGCTGAGGTCTGTTCAGAAAACAATGGGAATTTTCCAATTGTCAAATTTTTTAAATTTTAACAAAGGCCTATACCATAGAATTAAGAATAGTCCAGAAACCGCATACGAACATCAAACAGACGGCAACCAAACTACTCATAAATTAGTAGGTTAACGTTTTGACCCATTAGTTTCTTTGTAGACGTTGCTCAGTACGCAACTCCTGATTTGAATTCAACTATGCCGTGTTGTGTTGTGTTTAAAGTGTAGAAATACTGCTAGGATCTTAAGAATACAAGAATACAAAGACAACAAAATAAAATTCTTAAACTAACATACAACCTACCCTACCTGACCTCTACGACTGAACTGTACAAAAAAACACACCAGTTTGACATAAACTACTTGACTAAAATTGAGACCTTAAAAATTGTGCGCAAAATAACACTGGGAAACATACAAGACGACGACATAATATTAGTTAAAAATGCTGACATACACAAATATAACACCAGACAACAACAACACTATCATATTGAAAAAGCAAAGACAAACACAGGACAGTCAAAAATACTACATAATGGACTTAAACACTACAACGACCTACCTTACTACTTGAAAACTTTTACTGGAGACAAATTTAAAATCAATCTGAAAAAGCACATGATGACTGAACTAACTAGACTAGACGAGACATGGAATGACTAGACAATATTAAATTTCTAATGTAACCCTAACGGGTTTTTTAAAATTGTAAATAAAAAAAGAAAAAAAAAGAAACAGGATGGTATCACATTTCATGTGCAATTAACAAACGAATGTTTAAGTAGCAAATGCATTACTTAAAAATTGAATTATTTTTCCATCTGTCAGATTGTCGAAGAAGCAAAATGGAAATTTCCTAATGAGAAGTTCCCGATTGGCCCACATTAGTTCATCCCTCCTGATCCCAACAGTTTAGATAAATTTAAAGAAATTTAATTGCAGAAAAATCCGCTTTTGAAATATAAACCTTGTATATTATAAGCAAGGTAAATAATAAAGCAACTCCTATATAAATAAATAAAAAATAATAATATTACTTTGGACATTGACATTTGTCACGTCTCTGAGGGAGTTTTTCGTTACCAGATTCTCTTACTTTTTTAACATATTATTCTCAAGATATTAAGTATACTTATGTGTTATTTATATAAACAGGGTGTTCATTAAACCCTGTCACATCCCAAACCACGATGATCAGTATCAGCAAGAAGACATATTGGCACATTAAAATATTTTTTTAGAACGAATAAACTTTAAAAAAATAAAATATCAAAAAAAGCAAATGGTTGCTTACTTCTGCAGGGGAGTAACAAGGAGAGGGAGGGGGAGTCTGATACTGCGCCGCGCTCCTGTCACTTCTCCCCTGCAGAAGTAAGCAACCGTTTGTTTTTTTTAAATATTTTATTTTAAAAAAAAATTCTTTGTTCTAAATATTTTTTTAATATGCTAATATGTCTTCTTGCCCATACTGATCATCGTGGTTTCGGATGTATAAGACCCTGTATACCTAATTTTACTTTATTATTTTAATTATTTCTATATGTTCTACCATTTTGTAATGTACATATATATGAATAAATAAAATTGAAATTGAAATAAATGAACAATGTTCGTTAATAAATATCTATTTTTTGTAAATTTATTGATATCATTTTAACTTTGCTAGAATTCCACTCGTCCATGCGCTTTGTAGCTGCACGATGATTGGTTGTCTAGCTTTCATATATCAACTTTGAAATACCTAAATTTTGTAAATGGGGTCTAGACCCGACGATTGGAATTCTAGAATTCCAATCGTCTATACGCTGAGTAGCTGCAAGACGTGTTGTAATCTTACTCCTTTTTATTATTCATTTTTTTTTTTTTCAAGCATCATTAATACACTAAATTTGTCAATTTTTAAAATGTGTAAATGGGGGCTAAATTTCTAACTGTCTATGCGCTCTGTAGCTGCAAGACGTCCTGTAATCTAGCTCCTATCTGTTATAATTTTTATTGATCTGAATTGAACACGAGGAACTAGAATCCCAACCGTCCATGCGCTCTGTAGCTGCAAGACGTACAGGGATATTTATTAATTGTACAGCGTCCTTGAGGTGATTTTCACAAAAATGGCGCTATATAAATTATCCAACTATATATATAAATAAATAATACTCGAGTTATGGAATTAAAATCGGTTTTTGGGGATTGGAATCTTCCCTTCGATCTGGCTAGTTTAAGGAAAATTGAGTCTGAATAAATTGTCATTATGACATATTTAATTAAAATTTAAAAAATAGTCAGGAATTTATAACACATTTAAATGGCAGAAAAAATGTGTATTTACCAAATTTTCCCATCATATTTACTGCGAGAATCCAATGTCATTCGGTGATTGCTTCATTATCTTCTTTAAAAATATCACTCGCACGTTTTAAAAACTTTTTAATCTGTTTCCACTCGCTAAATTCGGTTAAACATCGAAAAAAGTCGAATAAAAATAAACGCGCGTAGCTTCTCGAGATAAATGAATATTTTTTAATAACACGTAAAAAGATAAGCCTGTCAAAGTTGTTAGGTAAGGAAAGTAGGAATCACTTAAAATAGGTATGACAGTATTCAAAACAATTTGGAAACTGTCAAATTTGATCACTTTGTAATTAAATTAATTGCATCCAAACGGACATTCGGAAATTAGATGGAGTTAATTATGCCGAAGACTCGAAGCACTGAAGCTAGTACGTGTCTGAACGAGTTAAAAGGCCCATAATCAATTGACGAATTGACCAGAACAGCGATAGTTAAGAGCGCGATGTAAATTGATCGAATGTAAACAAAATATCCGGCGAGACTTACCAGCATCAATATTATGGTTGGAGAATGATCCGCGGTGACTATTTTCCCTGTTCAGCTGCGCATTTCTGGCCGATTTGAGCGAAATCGGCCGAAATTCCGACACAAAACCGAGCGGACGAAGCTGTCAAAATGTTGTAAAAATCATAGACAATAAGACAATAGATTGATGAGCGCTAGCGCTGCAGGTGGCGGCATCTTCGAATATTTTTGAACATCAGGGACGCCACACACGCGAGGAATTTCTTAACATAATTTATTTATTTTAAGTAAATCAATATTTATTATACGGCTCAAATGCCTTTTACAATATAAAACAAAACAGTATAGTGGGTTCAGTTAGATATACAAAAGTAAAAAACAATATTTAAACATGGGATAAAAAAAATAAAATATTAATAATATTTAAAGCATTGACTTTGTGGTCAAAAATTTTACTAAATGTTATTAAATATTTGTATATAACCTCTTACCAACTTTTCTATGTCTACCGGTTTCGAGACGTACCCATCTCTTCGTCAGGACACCAATTTTAACCAACATGCAAACCAACATGCAAAACCCACTATACACCTTCACCATAGTTGTTGCACAAACATATAAAACCAACACGACATGCATTTTAATAAGCACATGCACTGATTATGACAAACATGCACTGATTGAATTATGAAAAAATTGTCTTGTTTGAGAATTAATGAAAAAAGTAGAGGGGATGGAGGGAAGGGATAAGGTTAATAGGTTTTATAGGGTGACCAGTACAGTGGAACATCGTATAAAGGACTATATTGGAAGTTTGTTTGATTATTGATCAAAGAAACATTATTTTTTAAAGCTTTCCTAATGTGAAATATTTCCATATTATTTACTTTTAACCCTTTATTATTTGTATGTAAGATTTTAATTCCAGTATTTTTATTAAAGTCATGATTTAAATTGATTAGGTGATTTGCGAATTCAGAGAAACTATAATAAGAAGAAACGTATTTTATATATACAGCGAGTTCTTTAAACCCTGTCACATCCGAAACCAAAATGATCAGCATGGGCAAGATATCTCTGAAGAACCTATTCTCAGATAATCGGACTTTGAGGTGTGCAAAGGGTCTGACGGAATTAAATTATTTAAAGTAGATTATGCGTACTATATTTTCACATAGATTAACTAGATAACTTCAATATTTCATTATTTGAAAACATTAATTTATTTAAGATATTAACATGTCAGCACGTGTATCTCAAAATCAGAAATCTCGGGTTTATCTCACTGTTGCTTTGGGCTAGCGATATGTCAGCATATAAAACATGTTTAAAAGTCCCCATATTATGAACATAAAATGAGTTAACACCAGATCATTAGCATAAGTAGCTTTTGCAAATTAATCGTTAATCGTTACTATAGAACATCATAAAATATTTATAAAGAGATGATTTGAATTTACAGAGACTCGAGTTTGAAATGTCGATATGAGACGTACATTTATTTCCTAGTTTGTGTATACGCGGTATAGGTGGGTGACAAAGATAGTTGGTTTGAGAAGGGTGAGTATTTTGTCTAGTTCCACGTGTTGTTTTATTAATACTTATTTTTTTTATAATACTCAGAGTAGAGATTTGCATTTATTATTTTTTTATTTATTGAATTATTTTTTTTAACAAAGTAAGTGTAAAACATTTAGTTTGTAAGTGAAAATTCTTGATGGAAGTTCATTGTAATTTATTATATAAATAAAACCACACTCACGAAGGATGGGACACTAAAAATAAAATAAAATACTTAAACTTATTAAAATAGCATTATATTAACTCATTAGTTAACCTAAACAAATTTTTTTGAAAATGATCCTGAAGATAAAAATAATTTTATTTAATTAACTTACATATAACTTTGAATTATCTATCCTTACCTCTGTTTTGTATAAATACATTTAACTCTAATAAGTTTCTCTTTATTAAAATAAAGATACCAGTCTCGAAGATGTCGCGAAAGCGATGAAACCGGTCACTGGATATTACAAATTTGTGGATTAAAGTATCACTCGTGTTTTGTTTATATAATAAAAAAAAGTAAGTGTAAAATTACAACTATGTACAAACATAATAAATACATTTGTACACACATTTTTTATAACGACGTTTCTACGTTTTACCTTTCTAATAGAGTAAAAATTCGTATTTATATTTTACATTAATTTTTATATAATTTTTTTTGTGCAATTAAAAGCGGACGTAAATTTTCCTTGTAAGCTCCTTCCCAACCTATGATTCAATGTTGCAGAATATACTGTATAATTGTGTTGTGCTTTTATATTGTTTGGAGAGATAACGTTTCTTAATCTAACAAATGTGTAATTAAGTTTTCTTACTCTTTTTACCATAGCATTTATTTGTAAATTTCAATTTGATATTATTATCTAGGATAATACCAAGGTACTTTACATCATAAGACTTTTCACTGTTGTAGTAGAATGATTTGTATCGTTTTCCTAACTGTGATGATATTAAAATTAGTAGGAAGATCACAATTATTTATTGAGAAGAGTAGAAATCACGTTTTTTCACTTCTAAGTGATAACATATTGAAATATTGGTTGGCACTATTGTTAACCTCACAGAGTTTGGGATACGTATTTTTTTTAAAAAGTTACCAGAAATATTTGAGTTTTTATGAGTTACCCAAATATTTTATTTTGATAGCCATTTCCAACGAGTTGTAAATAACTCACTATTAGAAAATGAGAATCAAGTTAGAGTAGAGTGGCATTCAAACCAAGGACCTTTGATCCGTGAGTCCGAGACATTAGCCGTGGGACCATAACCCGATTCATATTTTTGTAATATTTATGTATTTTTACTTTTTTTTTATCCCTTTTTTCTCTTTCTCTCTCCTTCTAAACTCATTATCTGATTCCACATTCCTCATAATTCAATAATGTATGTATAACTTAATATACTTTAAAAAAATCATATATGCAGGCCTTAACTTCCAATGAAAAAATAGCTGTTAGTTTGGATTAATTTTGTTTTTTTTTTTAATTTTATGCATGTATCTTTTGATACTTATTTATGGTTTTTTAGTACAAAATTTTGACCAACTTTTCTTTTGACCAGTCTGTTTTTCGGTTGGCGGAAAGATAGTACTTTTAGCAATAAGTCCGCCAAAGTACTTATTTTTGTACTTGAAGTTTGAAATAAATAAATTAATATATATTTGTATGAATAAATAAAAAAGAAAAATCTAAGCGGACCTTCAGGCATCTCAAAATTGAGTTTTTTTAGTGGTATTTGACGGACGTAAATCCGCACATGTATGGCCATCTTTTTATCGGGCGGCAAACCGACATTGTCACGTCTACCAACTCTCGTAAAGAAGTTTTCCTTGAATTACGATTTTATTTATTCAATTTGTCTACGAGTTTTATCGCGTCACTATAATATGCAGCGTATAGTATAGCAAACTCCGGTTACTTAAATATGTCTAACCATCTTGACTACGGACATTTTAACATACATAACTTATAACTTTACTACGTCTCGCACCAGTATCCAGCAAGAATCGCTTTGTGACGTAAAATGATTCATAATTGTTAGATAAACTACTTATTTATTTTATCTGCAAATAATAATATTATTTTGAAACATTTTCCGATTGTTAACTGTACCAATTTAGTCGAACTTAGATCGACTTGCAGATTATCGATGTATCGAATTTTTACATAAATTAATCGTGTACACATTTTTATATCTTCAAACCAGTTTTTGGTTTTGAGTTAATATTAAAATAAAGTACCTGCTTGCAAAATCCACAAATTAATGCAAATTCAGATATATTTATTACTAGCAGAAAGCGGACGGCTGCAGCCTACCGATACATGTTGGGAATTCGGTTTTTGTCCGGCCTTGTTTCATTGGCCCTACGGGCCTCGTTTCATCGGCCCTACGGGTCTCAGCTGATCAGTCCTTCGGGCCTAGATTTTATTAAAATATACGGGACTTGGCGCCTTTTACGTATTAGTTGCAAATACAATAATATACACACATGTAAGTAGAATTTACTACAGGATTAAAAATAAATTAATACCAAACATTTATTTACAAATTAAGAAGTCTGAAAAGATAAAGCGCATAAAATTTGTATTTTAAAATATTTTGAACCTCAAAAATATATCATATTAATAAAGAAATTAAAATAATGTTGAATAACACTCATCATCATTCCCTTTCCGCACCTAATGGTGCATAGGGCACTGCATTGGTACACCATTCGCAGCGAATCTTGGTAATTTTAGTTACATGAAGGTAAGATGATCAGTCTTACGCTTCAGGTACCTGTCCAGGGACTATGAAATATTCTAGAGTGAAAACACCCTTTTTAAATAAATATTTCATATCAACCATGTCGGGCATAGAACCCGAGTCCTCTTGAATGGTAGGCAAACGCGCTGACCATTACACCACGAGGCCGACAATAATAACGACTGAATAACTCTAAACGGTAAAAAAAGTGAATATTTTTTATTATTAAAAACTTGAGTTAATTTGATTAATTACTATAGGTTCTTGGACAGCTAGAATGAAAAGTTTGCTGTTTTTTTATATATTTTTATCTGTCATTAAAAGAGCCAAATTAAAAAAAAAAGTGTATCGTATAATCAGCGCTATGATTTTTAAAAGTTTTGTATTTCTGAAATTAATCCGCGTGCGACGTCTCTAGTTCTCTTCTGCTTCTTTTCGGTCAGTTTTGGCGATTGTTCCGTTAAGCGTAAGTAAACCGGAAATCTTCCACAACTCTCTTATCATTGGTTAATTCATGCGAACCAGTGATGTCGTTCAAAGTAGTTTTGAATATTTTTTCGTACATTTTCAATAAACTTTTCTAAATATTTTTTTTAAATATTTTTTTTAAAAGAAATATTAGAGTTTTTATAATTTACACAAAGATTTCAATTTTGGTGGCCATTTTCAACGAGTTGTAAATAACTCGCTATTAGAAAATGGAAATCAAGTTAGGGTAGAGCGTAGTAGTTGGTATTTATTGCTCTTATTTTTATGGCGCATAAAAAAACCTTTTTTTATCTAATTTCCCGTAGGACTGAAGTTCCTTATTTAAGGAAATAATCTGATTGAGTTAACGTTAAAATGCTGTGAACTTTGTAAGGCTGAGACATGCGGCCTCGTGGTGTAGTGGTCAGCGCATTTGCCTACCATGCAAGGGGTCTCGGGTTCAACTTCCGGCATGGTTGACATGAAATATTTATTTAAAAAGGTGTTTTTACACTAGAATATTTCAAAGTTTCCCCTCTCTGTTGAAATAAATTTGAATAATGAACACGCTTAAGTTATCGCGGTCACAAGTCAACGCGTGTGTAATCTCTAAGTCAACGCTCGTGTCGGTTTGTTTTTTGTTTTCCTCGTAAATAAATACAGTTCACTGGCGAAAAATCGGCGTTTAATATAAAAAAGAATACAATATATTGCATTTGCAAAATAGTAAGGAGTATCTAAGACAAAAAAGTGAAAATTAAATTACAATTATATGGCGACTGCTTTTTTGACACTTGGCTCGCCAACCGCCGGCTAAATGCAATGAATAGCGTGATAAATAATAAATAAATAAATGAAAATAGCAGTTTTGGAATATTTTCCATATTTACACCGGTGACATTCAAATATGTGATTGCGCAGCAGGATTTTACGTGGTGAAACGTAAATATTTTGACATTTAATATTAGGTGTTAACAGATGTTGCATTGTGATCGCGAATATGAAAAACAACCATGGTGATAAATTGTTATCACGTCGCTTATTGGCACGTCAGTATTTATTTGTGATAGAGCTTCTGGGCCCCGATTACAATAGGAAGGTTATAGAATAATCTTCGACTGATGAAAATGAGTATATTTGCTTGAACATTTAAAGTATCTTCATCGGTAACCTATAATGAGGAAGTTCAGGGGTTTTTTTTTGATTTTTTTATTTGTTAAAAGACTGTTAAACTAAGTCAAAAATTTTTTTTTAAATTTTTATATATCGTATTATCGGCGCTACGATTTTTCAAAGTTTTGTATTTCTGAAATATCTCCGCGTGTAACGTCAGAGGTTCATTTCCGCTTATTCTCATTCAGTTCTTCCCATTGGTCCAAAAGCGACAAGCAGACCGGAAATCTTCCATAGCTCTCAGATCATAGGTTGATTCGCATGAACCAGTGACGTCATTTAAAGTAGTGCGTTTTTATCTAAATATTTTTTATTATTTTTTCTGTACATTTTCGAAAAACTTTGTTTTACAATTTAATGCTCTAATTTTTACCCCGCGTAAGAAAACATTTTTTGTATCCAATTTCCCGTAGGGCTGAAGTTCCTCATTGAACATAATTAGAAGAAAAAAAATTATGCATATTCTGCTTTTCAAAAACTTGATTTTACTTTGAGGATAAATTGTAATCGGGGCCCAGGGGTGATATTCCAACCGCTCTCGCGGCCGAAGAAAACACTTTTATCTCGCGTATTTTGAATGTGAATACGCGAGATAAAAGTGTTTTCCAGAATAGCACCGCTGGACGACCACTGCGGACTGTACGTCGGCAGTTCGTGTTAAAACTACAGACGCGAATCTGACTTGGGAGGATGCACAGAAGCTGGCAGCCGACAGAGAGGATCTTCTTGGACACCATATGCTCCGACTAGGTAGCGGACATGGAATGATTACGTTGATGCAATAAGGTTCTACAATTTACTTTCTGATGGTATAAAAGATATACAGAACAAAATATTTTTTTAAATTACAAAAAATTTATATTTTAAAATTTCATTGATAAACCCTTACGGGTGACATACATTTAACAAAATATTTTTACTTTTGAAATTTATATACTGATAATGATAATATTTTTGACGTCTTTTGTAAAGGTTGTCTGAGTCTTTTGCTTAGTTTTGTCTGGAGTATATATTCGTATATTTTTGTAAATTTATTGATAATTTTGAGTTGCTTGCAGACTGGCTGGATTTCCTCCCTAGGGAGTTATTCATATTTAAATTTATTTCAACAGAGAGGGAAAAAAATTTTGAGAAGGAAATGTGGAGGTCTAGGCATTTACAGGGTTCAGTTTGGTTCAGCCGGATGAATCTCACCCACGTGATAAAGGTTTCAGCTCTTTTACTTCACAAAAGTCAACAGATGGAAGAGTTGAGGAAATGTGGATGTTGAAACATGGGCAGAGTGGTGAATGTTACACAGTGTATAAAGTGGCCACTTAAACCAGCCAATGACAAGTCATAAGCCCTGTAAATGCCAAGACTTCCATATTCCCTTCTTAAAAATGTTTTCCCTCTCTGTTGAAATAAATTGCTAGAATTTCATTCGTCCATGCACTTTGCATCTGCCAGACGATTAGTAATCTAGGTAAATTTTATCAAATATCTAAATTTAGTAAATGGGGTCTAGAATTCCAACCGTCCATGCGCTCAGTAGCCGCAAGACTTGTAGTCTAACTTCTATTTTAAAAAACAAAAAATTATGTCGTTTTTCAAATTATCACTTAAACTCTAAACTTCATCGTGAAATAAATAAAATAAAAAAAATGTAAATAGGGACTAGATTTCTTACTGTCCATGCGCTCTGTAGCTGCAAGACGTGTAATCTAGCTCTTATGTATAATGATAGTAATATATCATAATTGGAGACGAGGAACTAGAATCCTAACCGTCCATGCGCTCTGTAGCTGCAAGACGTGCTGGGATATTTATATATTGTACAGCGCCCTTGAGGGGATTTTCACAAAAATGGCGCTATATAAATTATCCAAATATATATATATATATATATATATATATATATACATATATATGATACGTATGTATATACATCGCATACATATTCTTTCCTCTATCGTTTTTGCTCTAACTACTTATAATGCTTTTTTTTCATCTATTGATATATTTAACACGCTGTTTAATTTATATAAAAATATATTAAAACTCATTCTTTCTGGCTGCGATACGATCCCACTTACTATTTAATGATGCTCACACTTACACACACCTGAACACTTACTCCCACACATATACACATAAACACACATCTACACTTATTCTCATACAAATACACACAATCACACCCTTATGTTGTACCACAATTTAATATGTATGATTCTTATTTGGAAACTTTGCTGGTCTGTCTTAAAACCGTATTTTTAAAAAATGTTATTATTTCATTTTCGACTGTTTGTTTCATTAAAATAAATAAATAAATACGCACTTAAAAAACACCTAAGAAAAACTGTTCTTAGAGCCCATGTGACGTGATATGTGATGTTATTTTATCGACTTTTAATAGTGTCGTTATAATATATCATATCCCATTTTTATCGATCTGTTGATTGGGAATAATTTGTACAAATAACATATGTAATGTACTGTAATATGTAAAGTTAAACTATGTATTTTGTCACAATGAACAAATCTAATCTATTTGATTTAAGTTATTTATTGACAATTCTTGATGGAATTCCATTCTTATGACATAATAACATGTATTAAATATAAGTTACCATATCATTAAATCTAATCTAATCTAGGGCGCGTCTATTACGTCAATGACTGTATGAAAATTAGTAATATGTTGTTCGTTCTATCCTCTCTGCCTACCTCTTTGGAGAAATGGCGTGATGGTATGTCTGTTTGTTTGCGAATAACAAAAGAAATGACTCTTTTGATAAAAATAATCATTTTGAAGATTTAACAAAAGATTATTCAAGGCTAGAGATAAAAAAATATCTGTCAATTTTTGACGTTTGGAATTAGGTTGTGAAATGATTTTTAATGTTTTTCATTATATTTTAAAATAATTGTCGTCCGTGTCCGGGCGGATAAGGAAAACAGTATGCGTGTGAAATAGACGCGGATCTCCGAATTGAACAGAAAATAAATAAATAATGTTTTTATTATGTCCAAATGTTTGAAGACAGACTGAATTTCCACTGTAGGGAGTCATTTAGATCTAAATTTATAAGAAAATAATATATAAGTCTAAGCATTCACAGGGCTTATGACCGGTCATTGGCTGGTTTAAGTGACCGCTTTACTCACTGTGTAACATTTACCATTCTGGCTATGTTTAAACGTCCACATTTCCTCAACTGTTGGCTTTTGTGAAAAGAGCTAAAACCTTAATCATGCGGGTGAGATTCATCCGGCTGAACCAAATCAAAAACCTATTCGTCAAACCGCTCTGCGCCGCATAGCCTCGTAATAATTTACCTTTCTTTCTAATTTTCAATAATACATTAAATATCTTAGAGAAGGATATATGAAAGTCTTGGCATTTACAGGGCTTATGACCTGTCACTGGCTGGTCTTTCATCTGTTGTTGTTTGTGAAGTTAAAGAGCTGAAACCTTTATTTATGCGGGTGAGATTCATCTAATTAAATTATTTCACCTCATACTAGGCAACGCCTGAAAATGTTATTTTTTCAATTTCTATACTTCTTCATGGACTAGGTAATTTATCAACAATATTTTGAGTTTGTCCAAATTTTTGTAGACATGGACTGGATTCAACTCCCTGGGGAGCTGTTTATATTAACATATTACAACAGAGATGAAGAACATTTAAGATAAGGTAACATAGAAGTCTAGGCATCTACAGGGCTTATGACCTGTCTGAAGTATAGAAATTGAAAAAATAACATTTTCAGGCGTTGCCTAGTATGTAGGTGAAATAATTTAATTAGATGAATCTCACCCGCATAATTAAAGGTTTTAGCTCTTTGACTTCACAAACATCAACAGATGAAAGAATTGAAGGAACATAGATGTTCAAATATAGGCAGAATGGTGAATGTTACACAGTGTGTAAAGTGGCCACTTAAACCAGCCATTGACAGGTCATAAGCCCTGTAGATGCCTAGACTTCTATATTGCCTTCTCCTAAATGTTCTTCATCTCTGTTGTAAAATGCTAATATAAACAGCTCCCCAGGGAGTTGAATCCAGTCCTTGTCTACAAAAATTTGGACAAACTCAAAATATTGTTCATTTGTCATAATTAATAATAAGTATATTAAAAAAATATCTGCTTATCACGTGCAAAATTATTAGCATCATTAATTGAGAAGCTTAAGAGCAAAATTCACATTATCACGTTTATCGAAAATATAAGTAAAGTTTAACAATATTTTGAGTTTGTCTAAATTTTTGTAGACAATCCGGGTTCAACTTACTTCTTCTTCTTTTCCGCATCCGCTCCTAAGTGGAGCGTGTGGACATCACCAGTTGTCTCCAGGAGACCCTCGCCAGCCAGCATTCTCGCTTCTTCCCATGTCAATCCAGCACCCCTCAATTCCGCAAATAAAGTCTAAAGATCACGTCCAGATCCATCACGTCTTGCAGCTACAGAGCCCATGGACGGTTAGGATTCTAGTTCCTCGTCTTCAATTATGGTATATTACAATTATGATATATTAAAGCTAGATAACAGCACGTCTTGCAGCTACAGAGCACATGGACAGTAAGAAATCTAGCCCTATTGACATTTAAAAAAAAAATTATTTTACCATGAGTTAAGAGTTATATTGGTATTTAAAAAACGAAATAAAAAACTAATTTATAAAAGTAGAAGTGAGATTACAACAAGTCTTGCAGCTACTGAGCGCATGGGCGGTTTGGATTCTAAACGCCATTTACCAAATTAGGATATTTGACAGTTGATAACATTTGCATGCGCAGTACGTGTCCAAGCCAGGTCCACCGCCGCATCCTCAAGACGCTCGTTATAGGAGGCTGCTGCGTCCGTTCTCGGACTTCAATTTTGGTTATAAAATCGAACCACCTTATACCTAATATTCTTCTTAAGCTTTAACTCTCAAAACTCAGAAGTTTGGTGTTTTGAGCTTTGGTAAGGTGCCAAGATTCGCACCCATATGGGAGTACTGGCATTATACAAGAGTTGAATAATCGGCATTTCGTTTTGACCGAGTATA
The DNA here is from genome assembly GCF_059751315.1 of Micrasema longulum. Classification (NCBI taxonomy): domain Eukaryota; kingdom Metazoa; phylum Arthropoda; class Insecta; order Trichoptera; family Brachycentridae; genus Micrasema; species Micrasema longulum. The sequence continues at coordinate 548,180 of NW_028277939.1, read as the reverse complement.
GACTTGAGTTCCAGACGACAAGCATCATAGTAAAAGTTGCTCCAGCAATTCCTAGGCGGATTGCGAGCTCTTTGTGCATGCTTCCATCCTCAGTTATGTGAACTCCCAAGTATTTAAAGCTGTCAACTTTGTCAATCCTCTGCCCATTATTATGGAGAGGTTGATCAGGGTCAGGACAGGATTTGTTGCACATAATCTGAGTCTTTTTTGTATTGATATTAAGACCCAGACGAGTTGAGTTTTCCAGCAGTGTGTCAACAATTTCCTGGGGAGCTTTAAATATTAACATATTACAACAGAGATTTAAAAAAAAACATTTTAGAGAGGGTAATATAGAAGTCTAGGTGGTTACGCCACTTTTACTTTAAGTATGTATAGCTCATTTACCAGGTTCAAGTTCATTGAGGCGTTCAAATTTATTCGCTACCTACTGAGCCCTGGTTAAGGTGTTGCAATGCCTACCGTGGGTACCAATATTGACCCGGCCCCATAATAACAACTGAACTGTTATCGTTTGTGCATGTGCCTATGAAATTCTCACCGCGATGTTATTTTTGCGATCGATAACTCATTTAATCCCATTGAGGTATATAACTGGAGTAAACATACGCGTTCGAAATATGTTCCCTCAACCTGCGGCCAATTGGTCTATGTTTGATATTTAGTCTGTTGCGAGCGTTCGCTAGAGATGCAAGGCGGTAAAATTACGGCGGTATTTTACCAGATTTTGGTAAAATACGGTATTTTACTCATCATCATTCTCTGTCATCAGCGATGGCGGTGGGTGTGAAGGTGAAATATGGTGACGTATAGGTATTGCCAAAAGTGCTATGAGTCAGCTGGTGAAGATCTGGAAGAATCTTAGTATAACCATAAACACCAAAAAGAGACTGGTTAAGGCCTCGGTTTTCTCAGTGTTCATGTACGGTGTGGAGTTTTGGACACTGAGGGAATCTGAAAAGAAAAGAATCGAAGCTTTCGAAATGTGGTGTTGGCGGCGAATGCTGCGGATTCCGTGGACGGCCAGACGTACGAATGCATCTATACTCCAGGAACTGGACATAGCCGAGAGACTAACATCCATGTGCGAGAAAAGTATCCTGCAGTTCTTTGGGCATATTTCCAGGGAAACTCTGATAGTTTGGAGAAAACTATTCTCCTGGGAAGTGTCGAAGGGACAAGGTCGCGTGGACGTCAACCGACAAGATGGAGCGGCACAGTCACTGAGTTATCAGAATCATCACTGACGAATGCCTATAGAAGAGCTCAAGACCGTCCCAGATGGAGGAAGACTGTCCACAGACGAGCCATGCCTGGAGTCAGGCGTTATCTCCTCTTTCACAGTAATAGCCGCTCAATTGTGGAATAATCTACCCACTAATGTTAGAGACCCCCCTTCTTTATTTACATTTAAGTCAAGATTGAAATGTCACTATCTAAATATTTAAATTGTTCCTTTATCCTTCTTCTTTCCTTCCCATCCCCTTTCCACTCTTCATAGTATAGTGTTAATTTTTTATATACACCGCAAGACAAAAAAAAATACGAGTTTACCTGCTACCGCGCCCCTTGACTTTACTGAACCCTTTTTCTAAGAAATCCTTTATCGATACCTTTTTCTTTTGTTTAATAAATTAAGGACACTATGTGTCACCTTTCTACAATATTTACATTTTAAAATGTCTCAACAGTCTTGTTTTACCCGCGTTTGAGTGAACATAACACAACAATCATGGAAAGTGCAAAGCAAATGTCGATTGCGATAAAATCCAAAATAATCACATTGTCGCAAGAAAACATATCTAATTGTGAAATATCTCGTCGAGTTGGGTATTCAGAAGGTGCAGTGAGGTTTTTATTTAAAAAAATCCAAGAAACTGGATCCATAGAACGGAAAAAAGGAAGCGGACGGGGGCGCGTGACATCTGCCCGAGATGATCGCTTAATAAAAAAAATTGTTATGCGCGATCGATTTTTAACGGCACCTGAAATACACGCAGAGGTGCAGTCTACCAGCACATCAACATTTTCAGTAAAAACAGTGTCCAGGCGGCTGTTGGAGCATGGTTTCCAAGCACGGAGTCCCGCAAAGAAACCATTACTCACGGACAAAATGAAGAAGGCTAGACTGGATTGGGCGAAAGAGCACCAGAATTGGACCTTGGAGGATTGGCAAAATGTTGTTTTCTCTGATGAATCAAAATTCAACCTTTTTGGTCCAGACGGCAGAAAGATAGTTCGACGAAAACGTGGGGAAAGATATCATCCGTCGTGCGTCACTCGAACCGTTAAACATTCACCCTACGTGATGATTTGGGGGTGCATGACAGCATACGGTTTAGGACCTCTAAATTTTGTACAGGGTACGATGAATGCCATTCAGTACAAAAAAGTGTTAAAAAAACATATTATTCCAACAATCGAGGACATTACGCAGTATACCGCGGACCCAATTTTTCAGGACGATTCTGCGCCGTGCCATAGAGCCCGCACTGTGAGTACAAATATATATATTTTTAAATGCATTTTGTGACCACATGATAAATAATTTATTGTTTTTTTATAGATCAATGAATTCAAGGAGAAAATTGGCTTAAAATCGTTGACGTGGCCCGGGAATAGCCCTGATTTGAACCCGATAGAAAATTTATGGGCGATTATGAAAAAAAAAGTCGGGAAAAAAAAATCAAAAAACATTGAGGAATTAAAAAAAAACTTAATTCAAGTTTGGGAAGAAGAAATAACATCAGAAATTTTAGATTCGCTTTACGCTTCTCTAAATAATAGAATTTTACATGTTATAAAAAATAAAGGTGAATTCACTAAGTACTAAATATTTTTAAATGTTATAAATATGTTTAAATGTAAAATACTTTAATTTAAAATAAAGCGATAAGAACCTACTTCTTAAATATGAATTAAAAAATAACATGTCTTTTATTATTCCATCACAAACACTCGACCATAAATGAACCGTTATGGGTCTCTAAGGTTCGGGTAATCTGATACCTGATATATAATGGCAATTTCTAAGTACAATTCATGAGTAAGATTTTTTATTTTAACCTTGAAATAACGAGTAGTCATCACATATGTCAAACAATATAAAAAAAACTAATTAAATATCAAGAATAATTCATTATATGTCAATTTTAGTTTTTTTTGAGAACTCGTAAATTTATTTGTCTTGCGGTGTATATATTTTTTATTTTGTTAATCATTGTTTTTAATTTTTGTAAAAAAATGTAAGATTCATTGTTTTTAATTTTTGTAAAAAAATGTAAGATTCAATATGTCCATGCATTCATAATTTTCTCAAACTGAACGGTTTGGGTAGGTAGGAAGAAATTGCCTTAAGGCAATATACCCGCCCTTATATGTATATATATATTGTATATGTATATGTGTACATACTGTTTGTTTACCTAATAAAATAAATAAATAAATAAAAAGTGTCAAATAAATAAACAAATAAATAATCACTATTCTCAGACATGAGTACTTATTTATGATTGAATTCCAAAACATAAAATAATTCACTTTCAAATATAGAATCTTTTTGCAAATGTCAAACTCGGCTCTTCTCACCAACAGGGGTGCACTTTATTCATAAATGCGAGTTATTTTCAAAAATGTATTGAATGTCAGTTAATATTATTTTAGCATTACCAAAACTCCAGTAAAAATAAATAAATTGAAAGAAATTATAAGGAATGTGGGGAAAGAATCTGATTGGGATCCATAAAAAACGAATGCTGTTTGTAAACATTAAAAAAAACTTTTTCATACATTAAAAAAAAACATCTTTCCATTTTTTTGTAAATGCATTCTCCTCAAATGCTACCCTGGTAGATCGATGAATAAAACATTTATGCTCCTTACTTCTTTTTTACTTATTATATTGAAGATTTTAATATCTACGAACACGCACAGCGCAAAGATCTACATTTCGCTGAAAACCACACGTAAATCGGTTAAGCCATTTAGGAGAAGTTCAGTGACATCACACGTACATACGAATGCTATAAATAACGATAGCAATTATTTTATTTATTTTTATAATAACATAAACAGGTTACTGTAAAACATTATTTTTGAAAGTCAAATATAATGATAAGCTGTGAATAATCGCTTGTTTTGACGATTCGCCTCTGGTATTTTTTTACCTATTTTAAATAAAATTATCAAAAAATCTGTTTTGAGTAAAATTTGTAAAAGTAGATAGTGAGGGGTTTGCTTTTATATACCTCGATTTTGCTTCGGCGAATGGTTCATAGATGTCATTAGTTATTTAAAATATTCGATAGTTAATTAGTTGTATCGTTTATTAATAATAGTTATTGTTTTTTAACAAGAATTTTCAGTATTTTATCAGGATTAAAAGTAGTTTCAACGATCAAAGTTCAACGTTCAATGGGTGATTATACTGTCAATTGTCTTTGTATGCTGACGATGCCGCGCTTCTTGCTAACAACAAAGAGGAACTGCAATTCTTGGTAACAAAGGTCTACGATGTATGCGACGGAAGCCATTTGCTGATGAACGTCGATAAATCCAATGTGATGGTTTTTAACAGAAATGAAAGTATGACTAAATGTGACATCACTGTGAATGGAGTTGTACTAAAACAGGTAGAGGAATTTGTGTATCTGGGAATTATGTTTACTGGGGGTGGAATGACTGAGAAAGATATTGAAAGGAGGGTGAGTGCCGAGAACAGAGTGAGCGGTGCATTTAAATAAATTTTGGCTAGTAAATATTTGTACCAAGAGGCAAAATAAGCCGTTCACAATAGAGTCCCTGTCTCGCCCTGAAGCATGGAAGCGAAGTATGGCCTTGGAAAAACAGGGATGAAAATAGGCTGAATGCAGTCGAAATGCGATCTCTCAGGCGAATTTGTGGTAAAACTATGTACGAAAGATGCAAAAATGTCGAGATCAGTACATTATGTAAGGCTGAGATGAGCATTATCGACAAAATCAAGAAAGGAGCTCTACGCCGGTTTGGACATGTAGAGCGAATGGACGGCGAAAGAACGGCTAAAAATATTTACAGTGCGAATGTTGATGGATGCAGAAATAGAGGAAGACCGAGAAAGACATGTCACGATCGAGTCCATCAAATACTTGAAGATGGACATGTTAAAAGTCGGAATAATTGGCGCGCGTGCATGAGAAAATGTATGAATGGAGAGGAAGCGAGATCTGTATGCAAAGACAGAGTGATGTGGCGTTTTGTCGTCTCTACCCAGGGATATTCCCTTCTGTAAAATGTTCTTTATTTCTGTTGTTACATGTTAATATTAACAGCTACAGAGGGGTTGAATCCAGTCCTTATCTACAAAAATTTAAACAAACTCAAATCATTGTTTAAAATTATTATTTGCAATAAGGGTTATAGCATTTTTTTATAGTTGTTTAGACTGGTTTTAGTTAGGCATAATCAGCCCGACGTACAGTTGTCTTTTTCGCACAATATCAATTATTTTTAGACAAACTGTGTTCAAATCCCTATTCAAAAGAATTCTGACAACATTAAAAAAAAAGACCTCTAGCTTAATCACAAATAACTATCGACGTGCTTAAAAACATGCTAAGCATTTGAGCGATCACGTTGAAAAATAATGAACATCAAAAATGTTTGAGTATGTCCAAATGCTTGCAGACTGGCTGGATTTCCTTCCTAGGGAGTTATTCATTTTTAAATTTATTTCAACAGAGATGAAAAACATTTTTGAGAAGGGAATATGGAAGTCTAGGCATTTACAGGGCTTATGACCTATCATTGGCTGGTTTAAGTAGCCACACTGTGTAATATTCACCATTCTGCCCATGTTTGAACATCCACATTTCCTCAACTCTTCCATCTGTTGACTTTTGTGAAGTAAAAAAGTCATATTATCTTCTCAAAAATATTTTCCCTCTCTGTTGAAATAAATTTAAATATGAATAAACTCCCTAGGGAGGAAATCCAGCCAGTCTGCAAGCATTTGGACTTACTCAAACATTGTTGAATTACTACCTGGTAAAAGAAGAAGTATAAAAATTGGAAAATTGTTTTCAGGCGTTGCCTAGTAGGTGATTTGGTTCAGCCGGATGAATCTCACCCGCGTGATAAAGGTTTCAGCTCTTTTACTTCACCGAAGTCAACAGATGGAAGAGTAGAGGAAATGTGGATGTTCAAACATGGGCAGAATGGTGAATGTTACACAGTGTGTAAAGTGGTCAGTTAAACCAGCCGATGACAGGTCATAAGCCCTGTAAATGCCTAGGCTGTCATATTCCCTTCTCAAAAATGTTTTCCCTCTCTGTTGAAATAAATTGAAATAATGAACATGCTTAAGTTATCGCGGTTATAAGTCAACGCGTGTGTAATCTCTAAGTCAACGCTCGTGTCGGTTTGTTTTTTGTTTTCCTCGTAAATAAATACAGTTCACTGGCGAAAAATCGGCGTTTACTATAAAAAAAAATACAATATATTGCATTTGCAAAATAGTAAGGAGTATCTAATACAAAAAAATGTAAATTAAATTACAATTACTATGGCGACTGCTTTTCTTGACATTTGGCTCGCCAGCCGCCGGCTCAATGCAATGAATAGCGTGATAAATAATAAATAAATAAATAAAAATAGCAGTTTTGAAATATTTTCCATATCAAAACTCTTTATTGCTCAACTGTTCGCCCTCTTCTAAAATATGCCTCCTAGAATAGTGGTCTGGTCTCCATTCTATGTCGATCGCATAAATCACATTGAATCAGTCCAACATCGCTTGCTTCGAAAAATAGCGTGGATGCTCGGACTAGAGAGAGATAATTATTCTTATGCTGAAATAGAGTCAATGTTAAATATTTCTAGTCTACAAAAACGTAGAACTAATATTGACTCCATATATATGTTCGGCATACTAAATGGTATAATCGATGTTCCATCATTACTGGGACAAGTAAAATTCAATATTCCGACTCGTAGATTGAGAAACAATGAAGCACTGTTCATCGATCAGCATAGAACAAACTATGGCCTAAATTCTCCAATGACCCGCCTTTGTCGTATTGTTAACTCAAGACAGGATCTGGACTTTTTTGGTTTAAGTTTACAACGATTTAACCGAGCACTAAATAAATAGTCCAGATCTTGTCTCGATGTCCCTTATGTTTGTCAATGCTTCTTTTCTGTTTTAAAAATGTTTTAAACTATTCTTTTATTGTAATATTTAAACCTTATAAATTGTATACGTGGACAATGTCCGTTAATAAATAAATAAATAAATAAATATTTACACCGGTGGAATTCAAATATGTGATTGCGCAGCAGGATTATACCTCGCGAAACGTAAATATTTTCACATTTAATAATAGGTGTTCACGGATGTTGCATTGTGATTGCCAATACGATAAACAACCATGGTGAGAAATTGTTATCACGTCGCTTATTAGCACGTCGATAGTCATTTGTGATTGAGCTACTGATCTTCCTCATTCGCAATGCTTACGAAATTATGCATAGCTAATACGACAATAACCTACCTACAAAATATATTTGTCTGTCATGGCGTCACGGCGAGTTTAGTGATAACCTTTCCGAGCCGAAGTGAAAAAAAACTCCTTGAGTTCCTGAGCGGGGTTCTCAGAAAACCCCAGCTAAAATTTATTTATTTATTTATTAACGGACATTGTCCATGTATACAATTTATAAGGTTTAAATATTACAATAAAATAGTAGTTTAAAACATTTAAAGAAAAAAGAAAGAAGCATTGACAAACATAAGGGACATCCGAGACAAGATCTGGACTATTTATTTAGTGCTCGTTTAAATCGTTGTAAACTTAAACCAAAAAAGTCCAGATCCTGTCTTGAGTTAACAATACGACAAAGGCGGGTCATTGGAGAATTTAGGCCATAGTTCGTTCTATGCTGATCGATGAACAGTACTTCATTGTTTCTCAATCTACGAGTCGGAATATTGAATTTTACTTGTCCCAGTAATGATGGATCATCGATTATACCATTTAGTATGCCGAACATATATATGGAGTCAATATTAGTTCTACGTTTTTGTAGACTAGAAATATTTAACATTGACTCTATTTCAGCATAAGAATAATTATCTCTCTCTAGTCCGAGCATCCACCCTATTTTTCGAAGCAAGCGATGTTGGACTGATTCAATGTGATTTATGCGATTGACATAGAATGGAGACCAGACCACTGAGGCATATTCAAGAAGAGGGCGAACAGTTGAGCAATAAAGAGTTTTGATTGTACGGACATTAGTAAAATTTTATATAACTGAACAATGTTTGAGTATGTCCAAATGTTTGCAGACTGGCTGGATTTCCTCCCTAGAAAGTAATACCTATCTCAATTGTTGCAACAGACCGTAAAAACATTTTTGAGGAGGTAGTATGGAAGTCTAGGCATCTACAAGGTTTATGACCTGTCATTGGCTGGTTTAAGTGGCCACTTTACACACTGTGTAACATTTACCATTTTGCCTATGTTTGAACATCCATATATCCAAAAGTCATATAAAAATCATGTTCATCGAGCATTTTTTGCTTGAATTGGGATTTATTGGAGTTTGTAATCGCTTTGAAGTGGGCAGTTTTTATCACAGAAGCCTATTTGAAATGTAAATGAGAACTTTTTTAATGTTAATGAAGTAAGAAACACGGACTAATTTTTGTGGTCATTCATTGGTTCGTTCCAATCATATGATGTCGAGATGACAAGTAGGTAGAACATACCGAGGAAGATAGTACAGAAGTTAAGTATTCCGTCTCGATATGTACAGATGAAGATAGCGTTCATGGCGATAGTGTACAATATACTTCCATTATCCATAAGGACAATTAGTAAGTTCTCACAATATAAAATTGCTATTAAGAAATGGATAGTGGAGGTGGGTTGCGCATGGATCGATGAGCGGATCAAGCCAAATAGGTAAAATGTGTGCACTGTTTATGAATTAATTTTTTAAAATTGATCTGTATAAATTAGTTATATTTTTTATGAACATTTTTGTTTTTTATTGTTTATTACGTTCATTATAATTAGGTTAATTTGGATTAATTACGTCTTTTTTTATTGTTATGTTAACTTTGTTAAATAGCTAATTTAAGGCATGTTTCACATTTTGTAAAATGTTTCCCTCGCCACGGGACACCCCCGTGAGGGAACATTATTCTGTATAAAAAAATAATGCAAACAATGTTAAAGTATAAATAAATAATTGAGGCCCAGCCCCGGGGGGCGATAGATACCCCCTTAGGCCCAGAAAGGTTAAGCCGTATATAGGTATAATTATCGCTTTTACAAGAGTAGGTATTCCATAATAATGGTAGCTAAACCTTCACACACATTGTAATAATTATCCGGAGAGTTTAATATTCTATTCTGACATGTTCAATTGTCAGATTTTAAATAAGTGTTGCGCCAACCAATCGTCACTGTCGAATAAGTCGATTATTTTATTCATTTTGATTTTTCTAACAATGTGAATCATCCAGGAACGTGTAGAGAGGTTTTCGATTAGGGAAGCAGTCACTTGGTTCAGTGGAACTCCAATTATCCGAATCAATTTACCCTATTCTAACCCCATTCGGATAGTAAAAAATTCTGAGAATATTTTTTTTTCCGAAAAATTGGTCAAACGAAATTGATTACTGTTTTTATGTTGAAAATGAAAATGAATGGTAGAAGCATAGACTTTAGAATAGTCCAGAAACTACAGAAGGCGTCTAAACTACTCATAAATGAATAGTATTACGTAATGACTTATTAGTTTCTTTGTAGACGTACGCAACTCCTGATTTGAATTCAACTATGCCGTGTTGTGTCCTTTTAAAGTGTAGAAATACTGCTATGATCTTGAAGAGACAGGATGGGATCACATTTCATGCGTAATTAGCAACTGAATGTGTAAGTTACAAATGCATAACCTTCTTAAAAATTGAATTATTTTGCCATCTGTCAGATTGTCGAAGAAACAAAGTGGACATTTCATTAGTGTTACCAGGGTAGTAAATTTTTTTACCCAACTTTGCTCATCTAATGAGAGAACTAATGAAAATTGGATCCCATCTTGTTTCTTTAAGATCCTAGCAATATTTCTACACTTTAAAAGGACACAACACGGCATAGTTGAATTGAAATCAAGAGTTGCGTACTGAGCGACGTCTACAAAAAAACTACTGCGTCAAAACGTAAACCTACTCATTTATGAGTAGTTTAGTCACCTTCTGTTTGATGTGCTTATGCGGCTTAATTCTATGGCATGAAAGATTGTTGGAAAAAATTTTGGTTTGCTAGTGCAGTAACCTATGCACCACTCGGTACGGAAAGGGGGGTGATGATTACGATCATATAAAAAGACCGGAAATGTATCTCAAATGTTAATAATAAATTAATCTATTGGGTACGCGCATCACTATTTAAAACATGATTTAAAATATTATTTTGACACATAATTTAGTTCTTTGGAAAGCCGCCGGGTGATAGTGCGCGTGCGCGCGGGCCATGGGAAAATTATTTTGAAAAGAGCGCGAATTCAAACGTCAAACTGATTCGTAGAAAAGCGCTTTATCTGTGACAATAAAAAATATAATGAAAATTGTGTTGACATTAACGAATAATTACTCCTTAAGTACTTAACTTTATTTGAATAGTGTTTCGTAAACAATTAATTAATTTATTACTCTTTGAAATCTTCAGTTCACACAACACTGGATCAGAAAGGTAAACGTATAAATTGCAAACAAAAAAACGATTCTAGAATTGCGATTCTGAACGCTCTCTAAAAGGGGGAAAAAAGCGTTGCTAGCACATACTGAGGAAGCTCTGTGGTTGTATCCTATATTTTTTATTTGTTACTAGCGGACCTGACAGACGTTGTCCTGCCCGAACGTTAGCTTGCATGCTATTAGCTGGTTGGACAAACGTTTTTTTCTTAAATAAGGACACACGTTATTAATTTTCGCCTTTTTTGAGCTATTTATATATTCGTAATAAGGGTTAGTTTTTCGTTTTACCTCCTCATGCGATTGGCTAAAAGGTTTCGTTGTGCTCAAATGAAAATCATGCAAAAATCACTCCTCTCTTATGGAGAAAATACGGGAATACGTGTTAATGAATAAAAGTTAGACCGCCCTGAGCATTCTAAAATAATGTCACTCAACTCATGCTCAATGCGAATTTAGTCATTCTTTCCGGGTTTTGACGTGACCTTGACATTCAATTCGAAACCAAAAGAAAAGAAAGAACTAAGATCAGATTTTGTTTTGAGGTAGTAATTAAATAAAAATAAATAATAATAAAAGAAAAATGACTCGTGAAGCGTGCAAAACTGTCCGGATAAAAGGAAAATGACTTTTCATTGATATGTAGGTACCTAGGTACTTGTTTATGATTGTCGTCTGTATTTATCTACCGAGCGACAAAGACAGTAAAACAGACGGAAAAAACATAATAACAACATTATTTTTTTAGTATATAATTTTTACGTCTAGATTTCTAGATGCTCTTTTGTTATGTTGGCAGAATCTAGCCACATTATCTGTGCACCTAGGCGTTAATTTTCCAAACTGACAGTTATGTCGGAATTCAATTTGCAAACAAAATTGACTTATTTCTCTCTCATATTTTTAATAGGCTTTTAAGGAAAAAAGTGCCAATCTCGGAGCGATTAAAAATGTAAATAAATCGTAATTAAAGGGAAAATTTCTCGGTGGAGATAGCTTGGTAGAAACCGATGTACTTACATCAAAAGTTGATGGTGGGGGGATCGGTAGTGCATCTTCGAAATCGCTCTGGAGAATATGTCTTCAATTATGACGTCATAATGAAGCTATGTCACTTTTACCGTGACGTACGCTTCCCCTTGTGACATATCGATGTATCTACCAAAAACTTGAAGGTGGGGGGGGGTCGATAGTATATCTTCGTAACCGTTCGAGAGAATTTATCTTCATCTATGACGTCGTGGTGAAGATATGACGTCCTTACCTTCCGATTGTAATCGCGGCCCTGATATCATTTAATCATTGTATTTTTGTTTCAAATCAGTCACTGATTAAATCAATTAGATTTTTGAGGCTATTTTTAAGAAAATACTGCGGAAGAGCTGTTTTGCTTGAGGATTTTTTTTCTTTTTACTATTTAAAATTAATAAGGGTCTTATTCTTATTCTAAGTGGTGGTGTCAGTGCTATGCAAGCTCCTGACGTCACTGCGACCTGTGAAGATCTAGTGTGACGGGTCCCCGTGAATGGTTCTCGCCCTCAAAGCCCGGGTCTATAAAGAGCCTGGCTACTGTGTGGAAGGCGAGAGTTTACATTTGGCTAAATCTCCCCCCCCCCAAGCCCAGATCCGTAAAGTAACGTACTATTAGGTAGGAGGCGAGATCTTTAACATCCTCTTGTTTAATCAGTGGTCCCCCGAGGATGAGGCTCCTTTTATGATGTAAAGCATCACATCCACAAATAATGTGTATCGGTGTTTCCTCATTTGCACGGCAGAACCTACTAGTGGCGAATGGTAATTTTAATTACAGGTAAGCCATAAAAAATATTATATATTTGTACCTTCATAGTAGGAACATAATACAATGTAAGTAATATATACTATAAATCGATATTTTTCTGTGGTTCTGTGTGATACAACAACTCTCATCCATGAAATCAACTCAAACGATGTAACTTCGTGATATATTATATTATATAGATATATTATCCATTACTTTAATATATGATTCATGAAAAAAAAAAAAATACCACGATGAATTCAGTTGATATTAGGTATTCACTTGAAATGTCAACTGGCCGCATTGTTCTAGTAATTACTAGTGCTAAAAACGGCCGCGTGGAGTGCTATAGGACATATAGCACTCCATAGCATTACCTAAGTATGTATGTAGCAGTAACGAATAGTGATTTTATTTACAGGTAAGCTATAAAAAAATATCTTACATTTGTACCTACATCGGAGGTTCATAATAATATAATGTAAGTAATATATTATACTATAAATTGCTATTTTTCTGTGGAGAATCACACAGAAGAGTGATACAACCACTCTCATCTATGAAATAAACTCAAACGACGTAGCTTCATGTTATATAATATTCATTAATTTAATGCATTACTTATTTTAAAATAAATAAATAATAGCACAATGAATTCAGTCGATATTAGGTATACAAATGAAATTTCAACTGGCCGAAATGTTATATAAATTAATAGTGCTAAAAACGTCCGCGTCGAGCGCCATATGTCCTGCAATATGACGCATGAAAGTAATTATGGTCTTATGTCAAAAGTACCATCTCAAAAAAATAGTCCTTAAGAAACTATGTTTGAAATACGCGTACTATTTTCCAAATCAAGAATCTTCAAATAATTTGTGTAATCTGCAAGTTTAATCTAAGAGAAAAAACCCGCACTTAGTTTTAATACATTCAAAATATAGTATACTTATTTGTATGAAGAAATAAGCTGGAATAATCGGCTAGTTTCTTGGCTCACCGCAGGCGCTGAGCGCGCTTTATTAAAATTTATATTTATATTAGGATAAAAATACAAACGGTGGAAATGATTAAAATAAATAGTAATTATTTATTTGTTTTTCTGCATATAAAGTTACAATAAAACATTATTATAATGGTAAGCTGGGTATTTCGTTGAGAGACAGAAAAACCAGTACATGGATTAGAGCGAGAACAAAGGTCACCAATGTGGTCCACAGGGCTGCCAACCAGAAATGGAGCTGGGCTGGTCATATAGCCAGAATCACAGACTCTAGATGGACCAAGAAAGTCCCGGAATGGCGACCCAGAACGGGTAGAAGAAGTGTCGGCAGGCCTCAGACAAGGTGGTCTGATGACATTAGACGAGTTGCAGGAAGTGGTTGGATGCGGTTGGCTCAGGATAGGGCAATATGGAGACTAAAGGGGGAGGCCTATGTTCAACATTGGACAAGAGACGGCTGATGATGATGATAATGGTAAGCTGTGCATAATCGCTTCTATACGCAGTTCGCCCCCGCAGACTACCCCCTCCTCCCTCCTCGTTTCTCTCCTGCAAAAGTAAGGAACCATTTGCTTTTTTTATATTTTATTTTTTTTAATTTTAATCGTTCTAAAAATATATATTTTTGCGCATACTGATCGTCGTGGTTTCGGATGTGACAGCGTCTAATGAACACCCCGTATATCCAAATCATTTGCGTATTCATTGCAAACTTATTGGCGAGTGTGCGCTGTAGTTTTTTGTAGATACATTTACATAAAAGAGTTTATGGAATCGGGTAACCGGCCAGGCACTCGCAAGAAAATAATAATAACGTATCCCTGAAATAATACGCATACTACCGTGAAATGAGGTTATTTTTTGCAATGCCTATGAACTTGAATTCAACTGGGCGGATACGTACACACACATTTCGTGAAGAGAAAGTCAACTCTACTTAAATAATTGATAACTGTAGCAAAATTGTGACGAGAGATTCATTCGAATGAAAATAATCGAATGCATTCGAATACTAAATTCATTCGGATGAAAGTCTGAATGCAGTAATTATTCGAATGAATGAACGAATGAATAAATAAATCTTCTATATTTTATTTTATTTTATTTTATTTGGGAAATCAACAGTTCTACATACATATTTTTAGTAAACAAACAGATATAGTGTATAAACTCGGAACTAATAACAGATTTCCACATAGTATACAAAGTTAGTAAAGAAAATATATTACATATTAAATAAATACATACAATTTATACACATAAAAATGTCATTTTCATGTACTCAATAATCAAAGATTTTTTAAATATTTATTTTAAGAACATTAAGTTACTGTAAATTGGGCGGGGTAAGGACAAGAATGCTTGAAGAGAGGATAAGGAGGAGAGGGGAGATGTACATATTTATTTTTATTATTATTATTATAAGTTACATAATACATTTTTAGTGCAAATTTTAAATCTGACAGAGTGATGTTTGTGTAATCTATATTTACAAATTTTGTATTGTACATTGAAAAAGTCCTACGAAAAAAAGCATTTTTAACATACGATGTTTTACTTATTGGTACATGAAACAGGTGGTACCGTCTACAAATCCTGGCTGGCACATGTATTGTTATTAAACCAAGCAGCTCTGTACAGTCAATCATTCCTGTCATAATTTTGTAAAGCAAAAGCATATCGTTGGCAATAACTCTGGCGATGGTCTCTTTGTCCTGTGCTGCCCGAAAAATCCGCTCCACAGTTCTAAAGCCAGTCCAGTCTCGTATATTAGGCAGCCAGGACATCTTCTTCTTCGTTTTCTTCGAGCCCCTCGGTGACCATCTTGAGCTTCAAAATTAAATTAAGGAATGAATTTTAATCGAACTTATTATTTGAAATAACTGTTTTTTGCAGGATAAATGTGATATTTTTCCTTAAGGCTGTAGTCTGGTAAAACGAACGCAAAATTAGGAAATCATCCGATTTTACCATTTTAAAACGATTTTTTTTTTATTTATTTGCGCAATAATAAAAATAAAAAAAAACATAAAATAGATAAAAACAATAATTTTCAAAGGTATTTTTGCTAAAAAATATACTTAAAAGTTTTATGTAACTAAAATGTAATTACTTTTAGACCGGAAGATTACGCCATTCAACATTTAGACTGAACTTAGATATCTGGGATTTCAATAAACACTAAGTATTGAACTCAAATTTGTTAAAATAATTTGAAGATAGTAAATTGAACATAAAAGTGGCTGCAGCAAAATTTAATTTTTTGATTTCGAAAAGAAATACTAGCATTTTAAATCACATTAATTTTTGTGACATTTTCCTTTATTTCTACGTAAAGTTATGCCTTCGGCAATACTTTAAAAAAAATTGATTGAAATACTTGAGTTTAAACATTTTTTTATAGAATTGTATTCTCATTTTTTTTAAAAAGAAGATAATTCTGGTTGTAATATTTAATTTAAAAAAACTTCTTACCGTTTTTATGACCTTTATACCTGCCCTTACCGAAAACGATACCGATGAAAATAGTCGTTCATAATCGCGGCCCTGGACAGGTTCCTGAAGCGAACGACTGATCACCTTACCTTCATGTAACAAAATTTATCAAGATACGCTACGATTGGTGTACCAATGCAGTGCCATATGCACCATTAGTTGCGGAAAGGAAATGATGATGATGATGTCTATTTTTTATCAGAAATATCTAAGTAAAAGTGTTTTTTAATCTGATTTTTATTATAGTTAATTTTTAGGCGTGATTTTTTTTTCTTTAAAAATTAAATTTTGGTAGCCATTTTCAGCGAGTTGTAAATAACTTACTGTGTTATGTACTTACATAGTACGTATTGTATTTAGTAAGCTGGTGGTAGAAATTACGTCCTCCACAGGATACCCAGAGTTCTGATGCATTTGGCACTTGACCATCTGGTAAAGCTATCTTGGACCAATATGAATATCCCACATGTTTCTGCATTGAAATCACGTATTTTTATTTAAAACGGTCGTTTAACTATTATTATTATGGATAACTAATAAAGCGCCATTTTTGTAATATAATACCTCAAGGGCGCTTTACAAAGTGATTCTATACAGATACAAATTTAATTTTAACTTTTTAATTTAAGAAAAATAATGTACTTTGTCGCCACATGCTAAGAATTTATTCAAATGCTTTAGAGAACAAGTGGGTTTTAAGTTTCTTCCGAAACATCACTTCACTGTTACAGTTTCGGACCTCTGCTGGGAGAGCATTCCATGCCGCAGGGCCTGCGACCGCGCGTTCGCCGAATTTAGTGCGCTGTTTGCGTAGAGGTACAATAACTTTTCATTTCGACGTAGATGTAGCTGATCTAAGCGAAGACGTGTGTCAGCTAGTTCATCCGGAATGCTGGGTTCCCTTAGATATTCAGGGGCAGAGATGTGCAGTAACTTGTACATAAGCCGACAGAGTTTGTTTTCCACCCTCCGTGGAAAACGTAGCCTGTGTAATTCCCGAAGTAGTGGAGTGATATGTCTGAACTTAGAGATTTCAAAAATAAGTCTTGCTGCGGCATTTAATACAGACTGTAGTATGCTTTAGTACGTGAGAAATATAATTTTGCGTGAATCTCAGGATGTCCGTGGGAAAAATAAATGTCCCTATTTTTTGTATCGAACCTACGCCTCCATAGGACTAAAGCTTGCATTATATAAATCCATACGCAGTTCTTTGAGGCTGGATTAAGCTAGGGTTTCCTAGGACAGCGGTGCCCGTATTTTAACGGCCGTAGTGAACGGTGATGCAGTGGACAGCCGTCGTAACGGTGACTAGAGTGTGGTTTCCTAGGAAAACGGTATTATCAACACCATTTAACATCGTTTACCTCGGAAACCACTCTCTAGTCGACGCTACGACGGCTGTCCACTGCATCACCGTTCACTACGGCCGTTAAAATACGGGCACCGCTGTCCTAGGAAACCCTAGCTTTAGAAACGTAACCTCTCGTGGTTACTACGTCACTCTGACGTAATACTTAGTTTAAATAAATACGGTAGCCTACAAGTGTAACAGTATAATGCTTTTTGTAAGGTCTTTTAAATAATAAATTAATATATTTTAACATCTTCGTATCTTGTCAATCGATCTGTTAAAAACGTATACTTTGAATTGGCGCCAAAACGACCATTCGGATGCCAATGGGCTTGTGACGTCACGCGTTACGAATCCGACTGACCGCTCAAACAAGTTCATACGAATTTGTTTAGCCTGCTTGTTGTAATCGGTTGTTTTACACCATTTTAACTAATTAACGCCCATAAAATATCTTTAGTTATAAGATACAAGTACTGCATAGCTCCGATGTGCACAAACATTACAGTGAAGACGCCAAATAAAGCTTTTTTGGCCATTTCTAGTACCTAATGAAAAAATGCATAAAAAATGATCGAACGCATTTGAACGTTATGAAACGAGATGTTAAAATTAAACAAACCACTATGCTTTTTTCCGTAGGTCTTGTTCATTACACAAAACTAAATTTAATGATGTGGACTGTAGACTATACAAATATACTATCAGCACTGAAATTAGCACTTATTTGGCTTGACAGGTACTACAATACCAAAATCGTTTATTCTTTGAACGTTAATATTATTGTTTATATTTGAATTATATTTCTGTACTTTTGTTACTGAGTTTAATTTGTGGAAACCTATTATTGGTTCTGAGAAAAAGTTTGCATCGGATGATAAAAAAATACCCATCATGATTATATCTATTTTGGGCAAGTTATTGGATTTTCCTTGTAAAAAACCAATGTCAGTCATACTGCTATGGAAGCTTATAAATGGAAACAAAAAAAGGCAAAGAAAAAGACGAAATTTAACTATAAAAAACAAATAAAAAGCTACAAGCCGCTCGCGTCAGACGATCTCAAGATATGATTTGAGTGAACGTAGAATCCATTAGTCACGCGTGACGTCATCAACCTTTTGGCCAGTTACGGGCCGTTTTATTTCGTTCAAACTTAAAACAGGAAATTATGAATGAAAACATTAATTTCAAACGTTTATAGTAAAATGCTTTTAATCATAAAAATATTATTTTTTATTTATAAATCATATAACACAAAGTGTTTTACAAGTATAATACGTTAAATTACATTCCCAGGAGTTACAACAACTCAATTCGGGACATAAATAATATTAGCATTTAGAAAATAACAAATATTGAGAACAACAAAGAAACAGAGTAAGTTTAGCACCTTTATAACTAAATATACAACAACAATATTTACGCCTAAACCCTTTTCTTACACGAGCAGAATAAATATATATAAAAAAACGCTTTTAAGAAAAAAAAAGTAGTGAATCCACTAAAGGAGATAAGGTCATTAATATCACATGCCATGCAGATGATGCTGCCATAGTGATGATGAGAACATATCCATCTCAGTTAGTAAACATCTGAATGCCTTAGAAATGTCGTACAGTACAATAAACACATGATTATTGGAAACATAATTCGGATATACAAAACGTGTGTCAGACCAAATCACGGTGTATACAACAAAGGCGAGGATAGATAGAGAGAAAATAAAAAATACGAAAAACCAAGTAGAAAAACTAAATAGAAAAACTAAATAACTGCTCAGAACGTCAGAGATGAAAGTACTAAAGGCAATCGCAGGGAAACCCAAAAGAGGCAGAATCTAGAGTCAAGAAGTTAGACGGATTTGCGATACCCATTGCATGGTAAATAGATTTTGGAGAGATTACGTCAATAATTTCATTAATCGACAGCTCTAAAATCCCCAGACCATTGCCCACGAAATCCCGGCCGTTTGCCGTCTGCCCGGAAGACCACCGAGGAGAGGAAAGAACCGCTGAAACTCAAAGTCTCAGGAGTTAGCTTTTAGCTGATACCAAATTAATCGATCTTAACCGAGAAGAAGAAGATTAAACCAGAAATAATTTTCACTCAGATCTTACAAGAAAGGTTTAGGTAGAAGTCCTTGAGAGCCACGCTTTGCAATTTACGCACTTCATTTACTCATTTTCAATACTCGATACATTTAAACTCATTTCCCAGTTTATGAAAATACCATATTCGACGAGTGACAGCATTCGTGAACCACCCATACGAATGCAGTCGATTAAAAACCAATCGACTTTATCTCGAGTGCCCCAAAGCACTCGACATTGACAGTCGAATGCGACATTATAACTTCAGCTGTCAAACTTCCTTTTTGTAAAACGCTCGGCATTTGTTTGAATGACGAGTAGGTACTTTTTTTGTTTTTTAACTTTTTACATTTAACATTTACATAATTTACAACACTGATCAATGTTATCATGATGACGTATCAACAAATGTGCAACAAATATAGCTGTACTTATTTTTAATCCAATATCAAATGATGTTTCACTAGAAACGTGATTTCAAAATTATTTTATCGCTCGTCAATGTCGAAGTCATAGAATTAAGAACAGTCCAGATAACGCATACGCGCATCAAACAGAAGGCGACTAAACTACTCTTAAACGAGTAGTTTTACGTTTCTTTGTAGACGTCGCTCAGTACGCAACTCCCGATTTAAATTCAACTATATTGTGCCGTTTTAAAGTGTAGAAATGCTGCTGGAATCAAAAAGAAACAGGACGGGATCACATTTTATGTGTAAGTAGCAAATGCATTTCCCAAAATTTTTATTATTTTTCCACCTGTCAGATTGTCAAAAAAACACAATGGATATTTTGTTAGTGTTGCCAGGGTAGTTAATTTTTTACGCTACTTTTTATTTATGAGAACATTGGTTTTAATTGATTTAATGGAATGTTAGCTTATTTTTTGCTTATTTTGAGAGAACTGACAAAAATTGTACCTCTCGGATTAAACAACGCAGTGGTGGACATTTGACCGAGATTATTTTTAAAATATCAAATAGTATTTAACATGACATAGAAATATCCGCTTCATGTAAAATAAAATTTGTATATTTTTTTAAGTTTAAACTTCATTAATTCAGTTTCCCTTTACTTATCTACTCTGTTGTGTCAATCAATGTTTCCGCGTGTACAATAAAATTTAAGAAAAATGGCTTTTTAAAAAAATAAAAAGTGCTCATTTAAAAGCGATTATAAACTCCAATAAATCCCAATTCAAGCAAGAAATGCTCGCTTGAACATGAATTTTGCATGACTTTTGAAAATCACCTAGACGGTACGCCTAACGTATTTATCTACCGAGCAACTTCAAAGCCGGCTGCCTTAACGTCTCGATACATACACTCAGAAAGATAGTAAAACAGATTGAAAAAATAAAATAACTCAATTATTTTTTTAGAGTGGTAACTTTCTGACGCATATAATCTGTGTCTGACGCCTAGATACTCTTATTTGTTCATAGGAGAGAACCTAGCGACATTATTTTCCCATCTAGGCATTCGTTTTATAAAAGTGACAGTTATATCGGAATTTAATTCGACTTTAAAATTTACTAATTTCTCTTTTATATTTTTAATGGGCTTTTAAGAAAAAAAGTGCCAACCTCAAAACGATTAAAAGTTTAAAAAAATCATAACTAAAGGAAAAATTGCTCGGTGGAGCAAAATTTTTGACACTTTTAATGCGTAGATAAACGTATCGACGGGTTCTAGACCCGTCGGTATAAAACGATGTACTTACATCAAAACTTGATGGTGGGGGGTATCGGTAGTATACCTTTGTAGTCGGTCGGGAGACATACTGAAGCTATGTCATTTAAGAGTGTAGATATGTGTACCGCGACGTACGCTTCCCCTTGTTTCATATTGATGTACCTACCCAAAACTTGAAGGTCGGGGGTCGGTAGTATATCTTTATAATCGCTAGAGCGAATTTATATTCAACTGTACCGTCAAGGTGAAGGTATGACGTCTTTATCTCCCATCATAATAGAGGCCCTGGGCTGAGAACGGCTTTTTAAAATGTCAAAATCGCACGATTTTCTTGCCTTTTAACGCGCTGCCCTTACACAGCGGCCATTTAAAATTCTGCCGTAGATAAAATGTTTATCTTCCTTTAAATCGTGTTTTATTTGTAATCTTTTATATTAGACAGATAACGCGCATTTATTATCTGCAAATTTATCTGAATGAAGCTCTACGCTAATCATAGCGTTCTCGTACACAACGCGATACCCTGTCAACAGCCAATATACGCAGATCGCGAGTTAGAGATAAACTGATTAGTGATAAAGTTTCATATTAATTGTATGTATATTTATATAACGAAGATTGTTATTAAAATTTAAAATTATTTGGGCGTACCCCGGGTAAAAAAAATCATTAAAAAAGCGGTTCGTAGGGCGGTGAATTCGAAGATCTGTCAAGTTTGTGAGCTGAAGAAGAGAGGCTAGCTGTGGGTCGCTGCTGTTCCCCGCTGTGTTCAGTTTAGTCACGTAATGTTTTTAATATTAAAAAAAAAAAACAGTAATTTAAAATCATCATCATTCTTTTCCCACACCTAATGGTGCATAGAGCACTGGATTGTTCACAAATCGCAGCATATTAATGACGCTTATACTGACACACACCTAAACACTTACTCCCACACTATAGTCCTTAAAATATAGCTTGACATTTGTCAGAAAAAGTGACGACATTACTTTGTAGTAACGTCTAAGGAGTTATTTATATTGACACACGAAAAATCATTTGTATCTAGCGTGTTAATTTATTTTTTAATACAATGCTTGACACATAAATCAACATAAATATATAAAATCAGCTGTATGTTCAAATGTTTGCAGACTGGCTGGATTTACTCCCTAGGGAGTTATTCATATTTAAATTTATTTCAACAGAGAGGGAAAACATTCTTGAGAAGGGAATATGGAAGTCTAGGCATTTACAGGGCTTATGACCTGTCATTGGCTGGTTTAAGTGGCCACTTTACACACTGTGTAACATTCACCATTCTGCCTATGTTTGTCTGAATTATCTGTTATTATATCCGTTTACTTTTGTGAAATAAAAGAGCTGAAACCTTTATCTCGTGGGTGAGATTCATCCGGCTGAACCAAAACTTCAGCTCTTTTACTTCACAAAAGTCAACAGTTGGAAGTGTTGAGGAAATGTGGATGTTTAAACATAGGCAGGATGGGAATGTGGCCACTTAAACCAGAAAATGACAGGTCGTAAGCCCTGTAAATCCCTAGACTTCCATATTCCCTTCGCAAGAATGCTTTCCCTCTCTGTTGAAATAAATTTAAATATAAAATCAGCTTTAAAACTAAAAAAAAAAAAACAAAATAAATCTAATTATTAACGACGTTCTTACATGGTTACATCATTTTGCAAAAACGAGATG
The DNA here is from genome assembly GCF_059751315.1 of Micrasema longulum. NCBI lineage: Eukaryota > Metazoa > Arthropoda > Insecta > Trichoptera > Brachycentridae > Micrasema > Micrasema longulum. The sequence continues at coordinate 525,326 of NW_028277939.1, read as the reverse complement.
GGACAAATTGATCAATGTAAATTATAGAATAAAAAAATAATAATTTGATGTTGTTCATGAAAAAAGTATAAATGTCTCATTTTTTGGTGAATAATTGTCTTAAACACACTATAATAGGCTTGTTTTTGCGTTTTTATATCAATTTTCGGAAACAGAGTTTCATGTTTGCATGAAAAAACAGATGAAATCAATTTGATCGGTGATCAGTAATTTTCCATCACTAATGACATTAGTTTGACAGCTGTCATTTTAACCAAGCTATATTTTAAGGACTATAATACACACAAACACACATTCACACTTACTCTCATGAAAATACACATAAACACACCCTTTTGTTGTAACAAAATTTAATAATGTGTATGATTCTTATTTAGAAACCTCGCTAGTCTGTCTTTAAAATGTATTTTTTTATTGTTACTATATCTCTGTCGACTGTTTCTTTAAAATAAATATTTAATATCTCAATCAATTTTGTCGCATGAAGGCAAGGTGATCAGTCTTACGCTTCGGGTACCAGTACAGGATCTATGAAATATTCTAGTGTAAAAAAAAACACCTTTTATACAAATATTTTATATCAACCCGAGAGCTCTTGCATGGTAGGCAAACGCGCTGACCATAACACCACGAGGCATGAGTGATTTTTAATGTATTTTCATTTAAAATATTACAACAGAGATGAAGAACATTTTATGGAAGGTAATATACAAGACAAGGCATCTACAGGACTTATAGATGTTAAGATATGGGCAGAATGGTGAATGATTACACAGTGTATAAAAATGCTACTTAAACCTGCCAATGACAGGTCGTAAGCCCTGTAGATGCCTAGACTTCTTTATTATTCATCTTTGTTGTAATATGTTAATATGACCAGCTCCCCAGGGAGTTACATTCAGTCCTTGTCTACAAAAATTTGGACAAACTAAAAAATTGACGAAAAATCCACCTGGTCCATGAAGAAGTATAGAAATTGGAAAAATAACATTTTCAGGCGTTGCTTAGTCTAGTATGTAGGTGAAATAATTCAATTAGATGAATCTCACCCGCATAAATAAAGGTTTCAGCTCTTTAACTTCACAAACATTAACAGATAAAAGAATTGAAGGAATACAGATGTTCAAATATGGGCAGAATGGTGAATGTTACACAGTGTGTAAAGTGGCCTCTTAAACCAACAAGTGACAGGTCATAAGCTCTGTAGATGCCTAGACGTCTATATTACCTTCTCTAAAATGTTCTTCATCTCTGTTGTAATATATTAATATTAACAGCTCCCCAGGAAGTCGAATCGATCCTTGTCTACAAAATTTGGACAAACTCAAAATATTGTTGTATTTTTATTATTTATCTCTTGTGTGACTGTGATGTCACCACTAGGCTACATACGAAACAAGATATATATCTCTTAAGCTCGGGTTTCCTAGGACAGCGGTGCCCGTATTTTAACGGCCGTAGTGAACATTAACGCGGTTGACAGCCGTCGTAACGGTGACTAGAGAGTGGTATTCTATAAAAATGGTGTTGATAACACCGTTAAAAAATAAAACCACTCTCTAGTCACCACTACGACGGCTTTCCACCGCATCACCGTTCACTACGGCCGTTAAGATACGGGCACCGCTGTCCTAGGAAACCCTAGCTTTATTTATTTTAAATGATGATTAACACATTTCAAATTACAACAGGGATGGAAAACACCTTAGAGAAGTGAAAATAGCAGTATGGGCATCTAGGCCTGTTTAAGTGGCCACTTTACACACTGTGTAGTTCAAACATCTACTTCACTAAAATCGAGAGATGGAAGAATTGAAGGAATATGAATTTTCAAACATAGGCAAACATTTAATCAAATTGAAAACATTCAAAATTAATTTATAAGGAGCCTGGAATATCGTTTTGGTAACATTGAAAATGATTACGGCGCATCTTTGATCAATTTTAATATAGAATCACTACAAAAAAGGCGCCTTAGATATGATTTAATTTTTCTTTTCAAAATTCTCAATAACATAGTTGATTCGCCGTATCTTTTACAAAATATTGGTTTCCGTTGTCCTCTTCGCTATACTAGATTAAATTCCCTTTTTATGTACCAACTAGTACAAACAATTATACCTCGAATTCATTCATTAGACGTACCTGTAGAAATTATAACGGACTCAGTATTGATGTAGACATTTTTAACTGCACGTTGCATTTGTTCAGAAAATTTCTTCATGGGGTCGATTATTTGGGATAGTTGCTGAATGTGCATCTTGAGTGGTTTATGCTATGTATATGTGCCGCATGTAATGTATATGTTTGTGTATGTTTTATATGTGCGTTCGTGTGTGTGCGTGGATGGCTCGGAGTGTACATTCGGTATTTTTATTTATTTTAATTTATTACCTCCATGGAAAACGCAAATGTCAACAATTATCCTTTTTTCACTTAAAATTCTTATTTATTTTTTATTTTTTGTCACATTTAATGTTTATATCTTTTTAATTTATGAAAACTTAATTGGTCTTTTTATGTTAAAAAATTGTTGTTTTTAATACTGATTTTGTATGACTGTATGTTTTCTAAATAAAATAAAATAAAGAAATAAAATAAATAATAAAATAGGCAAAATGGTGGATGTTACACAGTGTGTAAAGTGGCCACTTAAACCAGCCAATGACAAGCCATAAGCCCTGTAGATGCTTAGACTTCCATATTCCCTCGTCAAAAATGTTTCCCCTCTCTGTTAATTAAATTCTCAGACTTTTGTGAAAAAAGCATTCAATTTCATTAGTTTTGATTTTTGCTTCGTTTCTTGCAAAATCATAGCATAAACTATAAATATTTTAATATTCTTTTAATTTTAATAATACATAATAAAAAATTTAAACATAATTTTTTATTTCACTTTTAAAAAAACGAAAACTAGCTCGTAAACAATTTTACACACACGATAGGCTGCTCGCGTACACGGTAATAGAATAAAACAACGTGTAAAAGTGTGTCTGCTATTAGAATTCTGATTTCCTTAGTGCGTAATAGAAAACTCCAAAATTGATGTAGTTAAGTCCATCGGAGATTTAGGAGTTGTTTTGGACTGTAAATTGACATACAACGAGTATATAGATAATACAGTAAATAAATAAAGGAGCTGAAACCTTTATCACGTGGGTGAGATTCACCCGGCTGAACCAAATCACCTACTAGGCAACGCCTGAAAACAATTTTTCAATTTTTATACTTCTTCTTTTACCATGTAGTTGATTCAACAATGTTTGAGTAGGTCCAAATGCTTGCAGACTGGCTGGATTTCCTCCCCAGGGAGTACCACTTAAACCACCCAATGACAGATAAGTCCTGTAAATGGCTAGAGGTCCTTATTCCCTTCTCAGTAATGTTTTTCCTCTCTGTTGAAATAAATTTAAGTGCAAATCTTGTCTCGATGTCCCTTATGTTTGTCAATGCTTCTTTCCTTTTTTAAAATGTTTTAAACTATTCTTTTATTGTAATATTTAAACCCTATACATTGTATACATGGACATCTTCAATATTATTATTTCAGAGGCATGATGTGGTGGGCGAGCTGAATATTAATTACTGTTAATATTCTTCCCAGGTGACAGAGAACAGCCAATAATGTTGGATGATAAGGAAGTGGAGGTATAAACGGAACTCCTACTCTCCAGTGACCCCCGTGGAAGCCTTTAACAAGATGGCGGACAACGCTGGATATGAACACAACGAAGAAAAAACGGTGAGTCTAAATTTTCTACTACAATAATTGAAGACCTCCGCGGAAGAAGGATCTATATTTAGTACATGTGGTCAAAAAGTGATTTTTTAATGAAATAATGATCTATATAGCATTAGGTAGGTGTTGGAATGTTTTTTCTCTTATTGCAACACTGATTTTGACTCATATCTATGGTTAAAGTCTTTGTTTTCGCGTATAAGGATCTATGTGAATCAAAAGTAAAAAAGTTAAAAGGATCTATGTGACTGTAAGTATTAATAGACTAGAAAAGGTCCACCAATTTTTTTTTCAAGTACGGCTACCGGTTAAACATTAACTTTTCTAATCATGCTGAAAGTATGCAGTACCATGGAATAAACTCTCTTAAAATTCGAAGAATAATGTTAGACCAGTTATTTTTATTCGAATGAATAAATAATAAAATTGATTCTCCAAACCTACTTGAAAGACTTCCATTCCGTGTGCCATCTAGACCCACAAGACAAAGTCTTCTGTTTTACACAGAAAACGCGTCAACAAACTATTTGAAACAATCTACAATACCTAGAATATGCGACCAATATAACAATATATTTACCGAGGCTGATATTTTTTGTGACAATGTATGTCAATTTAGATAAAAAATTATGGAAATTTTGAGAGAAGCAGATATTTAACTTTATTGATATATACATATTTTTTCATTTCGTTTCTTTTACATTTATTATATTGAACATAATTTAAATTATTGTATTAAGTGTAAACAATTTTTTTGGTGTGTGCATGAGTGTCTTACATTAATATATAAAGAAATTGGCAATATTTGTGTACATACTGTTTGTTTACCTAATAAAATAAATTAAATAAACATAGAAAAACTAACTGTATTACAAAATAGTGTAGTGGTCAAGACGCTTGACTCACAGACGGAAGGTTCCGGGTTCGATTCCCGGTGAGAACACAAAAATTAAATGTGATTTTTCTCAAGCCTGGGTGTTCTGTGATGTAATTCACCGCTGTAATTGGGCCTCCTGGCCTGTTGTGGTGCAAAAATAAAATAAAAATAAATAAAGCCTTTAGAATCATTTTGAAAAAAAAACATATACACGAGGGTAAAGTCGATGGTAAATGAAATGAAATTATTAACATATAAACAAAGAATATTTTACAATACAATGATATTTGTTCATAAAATTATAAACTCTAATAAAAAAACAGAATTTCGGAAAAAAATTGATCGGAACCAGCATGAACACGATCACAATACTAGAGAAAAGAACAAAATTAGACTTCCATTTAGGAAAAAGGCAAAGTCACAAAATTCCATTTTATTTAAAGCAATTAAAAAGTATTACGAAATGGAAAAAAATATTTATGAAGAAAAAAACATATCAAAATTTAAAATAATGGTCAAGACATATGTGATAAACAATTTATAAATTAAATATATTTGCAATGTTATTATTAGAACACACATAACAATATGTATGATATGTGTGCCCTACTTTAAGATTTAAATTTAAAAAAAAATTAAAAAATGGCGGATATTAACTCTTGTGTGGGTGATGGCTGTGATGTCACATTAGTCGACATAGGATACAAGATTTGATATATCTCTCTTATGTTTTTTAATAATGAATTCATATTTTCTGTAATCTTAAAATTGACATTTTCACACCTGATTTGCAAAGTATAATTTGTATAACTATGCTAAATGTTAATACGAAAAATATTTATCCATGCTACGCGAAGAATGAGTCCGCTAATTTAGCAACACATCTATTCAGATACCTTATACAAGAGAGAGCACGAAGATAAAAATCATGACAAGGAAGACAGAGACGCTATTCTGTGGCGGGTGTTGTTTAAAACAGATTCAGTCTTCAGCCGGTTGATGACAGTTATGGGGGACGCACGCGTGTAATATGAGCGGCGTATTTGTGATTTTTAATTTATTTTGCAATAACAGGGCTAAATTATATGTTTTTTTGCATAAATTATGAATAAAGATTTATTAAAAAGTATGTCTTTATGTTTTTTTTTTCAAATGTTTAAACTTTAGAATATTCCATCTTTTACTAGTGGTAACACGATGTTACAACACCGCGCGCAAAGGGATTATTTACCAAAGTCCTTTAAGAGTTAACCAGGTCGAGCTGTCTTTTTTTCCATATGGATACTTCTTCCGAGGAGGTCTTCAATTAGAGTTTATCCAAACGTTTGTAGAGAAAATACCGGATTTCACCCAGGGCTACCAGTTTCGACACGAATTTGATCCTCGAGACTAAGATGCTTATGCATCCAAACACTAATTTTGAATTGCTCGATAAGTTGGAACGGTTGCGGAATGTTTACCCAGGGGCGAATCGTCCAAATAAGCGATTATGCACAGATGTTATTAAATATTTGTAAACAGGTGGTTATTTATTTATTTATTTTAAAGAAACAAACAGTCGACAATGATATAGTAACATTTGAAAAAAATTAAAAAGCGCCTCGATTGTGAACGCTATCTTCATCTGTACATATCGAGACGGTATGCTTAACTTCTGTACTATCTGTATCTTACCTCGGTATGTTCTCTGACATCATATGATCGAAACGAACCAATGAATGACCGCAAAAATTAGTCCACGTTCCTTACGCCATTAAAATTAAAAATAGTTCTCATTTTTATTTTAAATAGGCTTCCGTAATAAAAAGTGATCACTTCAAAGCGACTTTAAACTCCAATAAATCCCAATTCAAGCAAAAAATGCTCGCTTGAACATGATTTTTAAAGGACTATTGACACTTGCCAAGACAATATGCTTAACGATCGTCGGTATTTATCTACCGAGCAATTACAAAGCCGGCTCGAGTCTCGATACGTACACTCCGGAAGATAGTAAAACAGACGGAAAAAATATAAAAACTCAATTTATTTTTTACATTAGTAACATTTTACGCCTAGATGCTCTTGTACGTTAATAGGGCAGCATCTAGCTAGTCTAGCCACATCATCTAGCCACTCGTTTCCAAAACTGACAGTTATGTCACAATTTAATTCGACTTCAAAATTGACTTATTTCTCTCTCATATTTTTAATAGCTTCCCGTTGTTTCATGACGATGTACCTACCCAAAACTCGAAGGGGGGGGGGGGGTCGGTAGTGTATCTTCGTAATAGCTAGAGAGAATTTATCTTCAACTATACTTTCAAGTTTTTGGCGTATCCATCTCAAATTACACCTTGCAAGAAAAAGGTACTTTTTTTATTGTCAATATATTTTTTTTATTATACATAAGAGGTAAAACAAAGTTTAAAAAAATCTCACAAAGGCATGGCCTGCTCGTGGGTTTACAAGAAATGTTTATGAACGATTTATTGATTTATTAGTTCCATGTGCAGCACAAAATTGATAAAATAAAAAAGAATAGAATTAATTTCTTAAGTATACCTCGATAAAAAAGCTTATATAGGTTTGAAACCGGTCGTTAGAATAAATAAATAATAAGTGGTTAAAAACAATAATTAACAAATTACAACAGAGATGGAGAATACCTTAAATAAGGGAATATGGAAATCTATGCATTTATAGGGCTTATGACTTGTCATTGGCTGGTTTAAGTGCGGCCTCCGTGGTGTAGTGGTCAAGACGCTGGACTCACGCACGGAAGGTTCCGGGTTCGATTCCCGGTGAGAACACAAAAAAAATTAAAATGTGATTTTTCTCAAGCCTGGTTGTTCTGTAATGTAATTCACCACTGTAATTGGGCCTCCTGGCCTATTATAGTGCAAAAAAATGATAAAAAAATAAATAATGATAAATGATAAAGTGGCCACTTTGCACACTGTGTAACATTCACTATTTTGCCTCTGTTTAAACATCCATATTTCTTCAATTCTTCCATCTGTTGATTTAAGTGAAGTTAAAGAGCTGAAACCTTTATTGTTGTGAAGAGATTCATCTGACTGAATTATTTCACATACTAGGCAACGCCTGAAAACAATTTTCCAATTTTTAAACTTCTTCTTGGACCAGTTGATTTCATTACAATATTTGAGTTTGTCCAAATGTTCGTAGACAAAAGACTGGATTTAACCAGCTCTCTCCATCTATTTAAGGCACTCTCCATCCCTGTTGTAATTTGTTAATCTTAATGACTCACGAGGGGGTTAAATCCAGTCTTTTGTCTACGAACATTTGGACAAACTCAAATATTGTAAAAACAATAACGTTTTATTTATTTTACTTAAATATAAAATTGAATAATTGATTTTCCAGGAAGATGCAAGTGACATCGCATTAAGTAGAATTACTTTTGACAATGGAGATAAAAATGTGAGTTAAATTAATTTTATATTATTTATTTATTTCTCAAAAATTTCGGTTCATCTCTGTTGTAATATCTGTACGATAGAATTAAGAATAGTCCAGAAGGCGCGTAGAATCATATTTGAATACATCGGACTGTGTCCAATAATTCCCCCACTCCGGCTTACTTTTGCCGCGCGCATACTTGAAGTCACCGGGTAATATGGCCAGATCGCGAAGAATATAACCATAACACAAATGTAAGGTAAGAAAAAGCAATCTGTTGATTTCTCTAAAATTTAACTGTACACGCGGAAACATTGATTGACACAACAGAGAAGATAAGTAAAGGGTCATTTCATAAGAGTAATTTAATTAATGAACTTTAAACTTAAAATATAAAACATATTTTATTTGACATAAAACGAATATTTTTATATCATGTTAAATAATATTTGATGTTTTAAAGATTATGTTGTTCAAATGTCCCCCACGGCGTTGTTTAATCCGAGGTCCAATTTTCATTAGTTGTTTCATTAGATGAGCAAAGTAGGGTAAAAAAAATTACTACCCTGGCAACACTTACGAAATTTCCATTTTGTTTGCTTCGACAATTTGACGGATGGAAAAATAATTAAATTTTTAAGTAATGCATTTGCTACTTACACATACATTTGCTAATTACACATGATTTATGATCCCATCCTGTTTCTTTAAGATCCCATTAGTATTTCTACACTTTCAAACGACACAACACGGCATAGTTGAATTCAAATCAGGAGTTGCGTACTGAGCGATGTCTACAAAGAAACTAATTGGTCAAAGCGTAAGCCTACTCATTTATGAGTAGTTAAGTCGCCTTTTGTTTGATGTGCGTATGCTGTTTCTGGACTATTCTTAATTTTATGATCTGTGCCTTAAAGCTGAAATGCTGGAAGCAGCGTTGCCATTACTATCGATTTTCGGAGCAATCTACCGATCTAGCGAATTTTATTGAAATTCTACCGATTTCTATACATTTCCTTTTTTTTTCCATAGAACAATAGTCAATACAAATAAAACGAACACATATTATAATAAATTTATTGTTTGTTTGCTCACTTAGGTTACCATCTGTTGACTGTTAAAAAACTGCTTATCTATCGTACATAAGTATATAATGAATGATATTTCAATGAAATGAATTGGTGAATGGTGATTCTCGGTCATTTTCAAATATACAATACTGTCGCATAATAAATCATGACCACAGAATTTCACGACATTATAAAATTTATAAACCTCTTGGCCTATCTTATGAAGAGAAATGTAAAAGGATCACCTTTCATAAAAAAAATGATAGAAATGGATTTTTTTCAGTTAATTATCTATTTTCTATTTAAATTCAGTTGAATCATTGTTTTAAGCAATTTAGTTTTTTTTTTTTTTTAATTTTATTAGGGAAATCAACAGTTCTACATACATATTTTTAGTAAACAAACAGATATAGTGTATAAACTCAGAACTAATAACAGATTTCCACATAGTATACAAAGTTAGTGAAGAATATATATATTACATATCAAATAAATACATACAATTTATACATATAACAATGTTATTTTCAAGTACTCAATAATCAAAGATTTTTTAAATATTAATTTTAAGAACATTAAGTTACTGTAAATTGGGCGGGATAAGGACAAAAATGCTTGAAGAGAGGATAAGGAGGGGGGGGGGGGGGGAAATGTACATATTTATTATTATAATGTCTACTAAGTTATATAATACATTTTTAGTGTAAATTTTAAATCTGACAGAGTGATGTTTGTATAATCTATATTTTTAAATTTTGTATTGTACATTGAAAAAGTCCTACGAAAAAAAGCATTTTTAACATACGATGTTTTACTTATTGGTACATGAAACAGGTGGTACCGTCTACAAATCCTGGCTGGCACATGTATTGTTATTAAACCAAGCAGCTCTGTACAGTTAAATCATTGTTTTAAGCAATTTAGTTGAATCATTGTTTAAGCATTGGTAACTAAGTGTGATTTAATTAATTTATTTCGCTACATACACCGATATCAAAATATTTATGCCTTAAACCCCTAAAGAGTTTGTATAGTTACAAAAAATACAGTGTTCTTGAAATAGAAATTAAAATATCAGCATAACCTCAAAGTGGTAAAACAAGATTTGTCTGAATTCTGGGCCAGTTTTGCAAGCCGGAATCAATGTGTTTTGGTGATTCACATATTGAAGTCCTTTTGGTTTTCAATTGTTCATTTGTCAAGCGTTTTCGACTGTTTAAAGCAATGGCCTTAGGCAAAACGGCGCTTTAATTTTGAACAAATGTCAAATTTATTTTTGCCCCTCTCCTCTCTCCCTCGCCACTCCCGAATCTACCGATTTATTTTTCTAAATCTACCTATTTTCGCTTGATCGAGTCTGGCAACTCTGCTCACTTATTTTCCAGGAAGAAGCAAATGACATTGGATTAAGTCAAATTACTTTTGAAGAAGGAGATAAAAGATTCTAGTTGAATTTATTATCATTACGATATTATAAAATGGTTTCGTAACTTGGGATAAATTGGTTGAAATTACTTTTCCAATCAATCGATCGCAATTGATTAAAAAGAATAACATATTTTAATCAGTATTACTCATTTTAATAGACAAATTAATTGAAAAATTGACTTTGTGAGGCATGGAATTATAGGACGGGTGCGCGTGAGTTGATTTGAGGTTAAATGAAAAAGATGAATTACAATTGAATATAACAATAGCGAGCACTGGCGGAGAGCTGTGGACAGGCGACACGAAACGCCAAGATGAAACGCAGTGCGTTCTTGCACGACGTTTAATATCTCGTCCGAGTTGACGTTGCAGCGGACTACGCGTTGCGGGCCAAAGCGGAGCTCGGTCCTGTCAACTTCTCGCCGCAAAGTAATAATCTCTTATATATATACATATACTAAACTTAAATAATTAACGTATATATTCAAAACAATTCGAAATTTAATTTATATACAGGAACTTTTAAAGATTTATCTTGCAATGTGCCAATCAATTTTGGAGTACGGTATAATCGGAGGGGGTGGTGCAAGTGACACAGTTTTAAATAGTGTATTTGTTGCACAAAAATCCATGGTTAAAATAATGTTTAGAGTCCCGATACAGACATCTACTGAAGACACATTCCACCACAAATCACAACTTATGACACCAAAACAATACTCGCTTACAGATTCAGAACTACTCTTACGCAAATGAAAGACATAACCCCTACAATACATCACATACAAATAATATAATCACTAGATCCTCAACACAAAGACAACTTAAACAAATACAAACTAATTCCACTTTCGGACAAAGAGATTTTGAGTATTATTCAATTAAAATCTATAACCTACTTCCACTATCTATTAAAACAATTAGTAACGAGAAAATGTTCAAAAAGGCTATAAAAAATGGAGAGTGGAGCTAGGTAGAAGTAAAATGGATTGTCTCATTTGCCCAAACCAATATTGAATCAACTGCTTCACAAATGTACAGCTTATGTTATATTTTTGTTATTTCATTGTGCGTTTTGTAATACAAATAATAAGGATGTACATAAATTAAGTATAAACATAAATACGTAGTGTTTAAAACTGTCTGAACACTTTGTTAATTATCTCTGTTTATTAAGTTAGTCTTTTTTGTTTATTCTCAAATGTAAAAATTAAAAAAAAAAAGTATATTGTTAAGTGTCCTCGGCACGGGTAACCCCAGTGAGGTCACATTATTTTTATTATCTTTATATATATAATTCCTCTGTACGTGTGATGTCACCGAACTCCTCCTAAACGGCTAAACCGATATACGTGCGGTTTTCAGAGAAATATAGATCTTTGCGCTGTGCGTGTTCGTAGATATTAAAATCTTCAATCCAATATGTAAAAAAGAAGTAAGGAGCATAAATGTTTTATTCATCGATCTACCAGGGTTGCATTCGAGGAGAATACATTTACAAAAAAATGGAATGATGTTTGTGTATAAAAAAAATTGTTTTTGAATGTTTACAAACAGCATTTGTTTTTTGTGGATCTCAATCAGATTCTTTCCTTAAATTTTTTATGATTTCTACCCATTTATTTATTTGTACTGGATTTTTTAATACTAAAATAATATGAAATTCAATACATTTTTAAAAATCGTATTCCAATATAAGTACACCCCTCTGTTGGTGAAAAAATCGGAGTATGACGTTTGCAAGAAGAATGCCATATTTGAAAAAATATTTATTTTATGTTTTGGAATTCAACCATAAACAAGTACCTAGGTACCTACTTATCGATGAAAAGTCTTTTTCCAGGGTAATAAATAGCAGGCAAGCCAACGTTCGGGCAGGACAACGTCTGTCGGGTCCGCTAGTTAATTATAGTTTGTAGGGCAAAAAATATGAATAAATATGAAATATGCTCCTGAGAGCCTTAAACACGCTCGCCTACTTTACGAGACATCAAGCTCTCGACGTCCTGGACGTCCGCTGCTGACTCTTCGTCGGCAGTTTATGTCAGAACTACGGGACGCGAATCTGGCTTGGGATACAGATGCATGGAGGCTGTAATCGACACATGAGAACTAATATTAACTGCCTTTTTTGGTCGTTTTCTTTTGGCAGAGCAGTCGTGGACACATTGGGATCCGCCTCCACCAGCTTCTGTCTTCAAACTCAAATTAATTTACTTAACCAAAATATCGATATATAAATAACTAGCTGAAGCGTTAGCAGAATCAAAGCATCCGCTTCATTTTCAATCACAAAAAGTATGACCATGTATCACCGTTTCACTCCAAACTTAAATGGCTTCGTTTTTATCAGCGCATAAACTTTCAATCTCTCTCACTTCTTTATAATATTCTTCATAACCCTTGCGCTCCAAAATGTCAATATCGTCTCCCCATCTTTTCTGTGGCCTTCCAACACTTCTTTTGTTTGCCCACGGTCTCCACTTTATTATTCTGGGTGTCCACCTGCCATCATTTTGCCTCTCCAAGTGTCCTGCCCACTGCCATTTCATTTTATTTTCTACCATTAAGACCATTGAGAACACTAAATTTTGTGAACACTTCTGGCAGTGAGGGACATGGTTTCAAGAGCGTATGTTGTCACCGGCAGAACACAAGATCTTTCTTTAAAGGTCCATATTTTGTTCTTTGTAGACATGGCGATACTTTTTTGTTGCCAAATTTGTATCAAAATCTCCGCAGCAAAGCGCGTCATGATAATTTATCTCTCAATTCCAGCACCGCTTTTAAGTTAAAAGGATCGGACCAAGAACTGGACCTTGCGGAACCCCGCTAAGTACGTTATGTTCCACAGATAGTGTGCTACCTATTTTTACTTGAAAGGTGCGATTGTTCGAGAAAGATTCGATCCATCGTAAGATCAGTTGCCCGGCTGTAAAGTAAAAATATATTTTGAATTTGATTTTTCTAGGTGGAAGACAATAGGAGAACCTCAGACGAAAAAACGATCGACAAAGAGGACACCGAACAAGGAATGTTCTCTAAAGTTCTCTCTGGAATGGGAGATTCAACCGCCGGATTTTTCAAATCTCATAAAAAAATCATAAGATATTTAGCCTTAGCAATATTAAATTTAGCTGTTTTTGGATACTTCTTCGTGGCTTTAAATTACTGGCACGAATCTGGTAAGAACTTTTGATTTCAATTTATTTATTAATGTATATGTACAGTCTATTCAAATCTTTATAAAAAAATAGAAACATTAATTGCATTTTCAAAATCAATATGGATTTTTTGGAGAAATGTTTTCATGCATAAGATGTAAAACCAAATTGTTAAAAAATATTTCTTTACAAAAACGCAACATGTTTGGCCTTGACAATTGTCACGTCAAGATTCGTGACAATGTTTGATTTAAATTTAAACGGTCACAAGCAAAGTGTCGTATTAAGGGCGCGGACAATGCAATGAATCGTTTTCGCGGGAATTAAAAAAAAATTTTTTTCTTAAAATTTCTAATTTGTACATGTTTAATGACTACACAAAAAATTTCTAATTTGTACATGTTTAATGACTACACAGCACCGTATCGCTGGGATGTTTGCAAGGGAAAGGTTAACTGCTTTCTCGTAGTCAATGCATGTTTTCGTGATACAATGACACAACGCTCGCATTCAATGCTTGTTTTAGTGATATTATGACACAACGCTTGCAGGCAATACTTGTTTTAGTGATATAATGAGACAACGCTCTTAGTCAATGCTTGTTTTAGTGTACTTATGACACAACGCTCGCAGTCAATGCATGTTTTAGTGATACAATGACACAACGCTCGCATTCAATGCTTGTTTTAGTGATATTATAACACAACGCTTGCAGGCAATACTTGTTTTAGTGATATAATGAGACAACGCTCTTAGTCAATGCTTGTTTTAGTGTACTTATGACACAACGCTCGCAGTGAATGCATGTTGTAGTGATACAATGACACAACGCTCGTAGTCAATGCATGTTTTAGTGATACAATGACACAACGCTCGCAGTCAATGCTTGTTTTAGTGTAATAATGACACAACACTCGCAGTCGGTGCATGATCAGTGGTGTATTAATATGTTAATGGTCATATCACACCGTTGCATCGAGAATCTGTTCAAACTACGAGTTAACTTCCGGGGTAGATAAAGACATTAAAAGACAGCAACCAATGTTCGCTCAGTATCCAAATTGTCTCGGCTTGTTTAAAAATCGTAAATATTGTGGTAAAAAAAAAACTTTGATAATGATGTTTTTCTTTTCAGACAGAGGAAGAGAATGGGAGTTTTGTGACGGGTTTGGTATGCTGCTGATTTTGTACAGCATAATATATTTCTTCATCATATATTTTCTCCTGGTCAAACAATTCTTCGGGAAGGCCATACGACTGATGTTGCTGAGGCCGATTTACAAGTGTTATGTACGCCTTTGGAAACTTTGGTAAATTTGATTCAAATTTTGTGCCACATCACAATATATAAGCAGATAATACCTTCAACAATGTTTGAGTATGTCCAAATGCTTGCAGACTGGCTGGATTTTCTCCCTAGGGAGTTGTTCACATTTAAATTTATTTCAACAGAGAGGGAAAACGTTTTTGAGAAGGAAATATGGAAGTCTAGGCATTTACAGGGCTTATGACCTCTCATTGGCTGGTTTAAGTGGCACTTTACACACTGTGTAACATTCACTATTCTGCCCATGTTTGAACATCCACATTCCCTCAACTCTTCCATCTGTTGACTTTTGTGAAGTAAAAGAGCTGAAACCTTTATCTCCCTTTGTCTCCATTTTCCCTCTCTGTTGAAATAAATTTAAATATGAACAACTCCCTAGGAAGAAAATCCAGCCAGTCTGCAAGCTTTTGGACATACTCAAACATTGTTGAATTACTTCCTGGTAAAAGAAGAAGTGTAAAAAATGGAAAATTGTTTTCAGGCGTTGCCTAGTAGGTGATTTGGTTCAGCCGGATGAATCTCACCCATGTGATAAAGGTTTCAGCTCTTTTACTTTACAAAAGTCAACAGATGGAAGAGTTGAGGAAATGTGGATGTTCAAATATGGGCAGAATGGTGAATGTTACACAGCGTGTAAAGTGGCCACTTGAACCAGCCAATGACAGGTCATAAGCCTTGTAAATGTATAGACTTCTATATTACCTTTTCTGAAATGTTCTTCATCTCTGTTGTAATATGTTAATGTTATCAGCTCCCCAGGGAGTTGAATCCAGTCCTTGTCTACAAAAATTTGGACAAACTCAATATTGTTGATAAAAGAGTCTACGTTAATTTGTAATAATTTATGTAAATAAATTCAGATACAGTGCGTCTATTTTCAAGGGCAAACAATCCATTTTGTTTGACAAATTGGCTGTAAGTACAAAGCGTTGTATATGCCAGGATAGACGCGTGGGGCGGTCAATTCTCTCTGCCTACCCCTGCAGGAAGCAGAAGTGGGTTCTGTTAACTTGCCGCTGTAATTTGAGTGCTCGCATTTCCAGGTACATTAAGCTCGGCCTGACGCTTGCCATCTTCGCAGCCCTGATAGTCTTCCTGATCCTCGACACCGAGGGCAGCCGAGAGCGCCTGGTCTCCATGGTCGGCTTCCTGGCGCTGCTGCTGTTCGGGTTCGTCTTCTCCCGCAGCCCGGGCCGGATAACCTGGCGGCCCGTGCTGTGGGGGATACTGCTGCAGTTCGCGCTGGGGCTGCTCACCATTCGCTGGCAAACCGGGAGAGAAATACTCATTTGTATCGGGAACAAGGTATGATAACTTTAACATATTAAAATACTTCTTTTTCTTCTTCCTCTTGGTCTAGGTTTTACCTATTTTAGTCAAACGAATTTTAGTTTATTTTATTTTATTTTATTTTATTTTATTTTAGTTTATTTTATTTCATTTTATTTCATTTTATTTCATTTTATTTCATTTTATTTCATTTTATTTCATTTTATTTCATTTTATTTCATTTTATTTCATTTTATTTCATTTTATTTCATTTTATTTCATTTTATTTTATTTTATTTTATTTTATTTTATTTTATTTTATTTTATTTTATTTTATTTTATTTTATTTTATTTTATTTTATTTTATTTTATTTTATTTTATTTTATTTTATTTTATTTTCAACAATATTTTGAGTTTGTCCAAATTTTTGTAGACAAGGACTGAATTCAACTCCCTGGGGAGCTGTTTATATTAACATATTACAACAGAGATGAAGAACATTAAAGCGAAGGTAATATAGAAGACCAGGCATCTACAGGGCTTATGACCTGTCAATGCCTGGTTTAAGTGGTGTTGATGTTTGTGAAGTTAAAGAGCTGAAACCTTTATTTATGCGGGTGAGATTCATCAAATAGAATTATTTCACCTACATACTAGGCAACGCCTGAAAATATTATTTTTAATAAATTACCTGGTCCATGAAGAAGTATAGAAATTGAAAAAATAACATTTTAACACAGGCGTTGCCTAGTCTAGTATGTAGGTGAAATAACTCAATTAGATGAATCTTACCCGCATAAATAAAGGTTTCAGCTCTTAAACTTCACAAACATCAACAGGTGAAAGAATTGAAGGAATATACATGTTCAAATATAGGCAGAATGGTGAATGTTACACAGTGTGTAAAGTGGCCACTTAAACCAGCCATTGACGGGTCATAAGCCCTGTAGATGCCTAGACTTCTATATTACCTTCTCTTAAATGTTCTTCATCTCTGTTGTAATATGTTAATAAAATCACTTTGTTTTTATGTTTATTTTACCAGTTATATTTTTATAATTTGACAACCAACTAGTTTCGGCAATACTATGCGTTCTTCGGGTTTAATTACAAACTAATATAACATGATATATATATAAATTATTCACAGTGAAGGTAGAGTGGGCGTGGCTTCGGAAGTAGAGAGGAGAGGGGGTTTGTGTCTGGATTTAGAGGGAACAAATTTAAAATGGGACTATTACTAAGATTTATTTGATTATTAATAATATTTTAAATTTTATTTACAGCCTTTCTAATCTCCAATATTTCAAAATAATCAAGTGCTTCTCCTTTTTTTTTTGTATGCAAAATTTCGATGCCATCTTCAAAGTTGAATGAGTGACTATTTGTTAGGATATTTATTTATGCTTTATTAAGTTAGTTCATAACATTTTAAGAACTAATATAAACTTTTAATGATGATAACCAACAATTTTTTTATCAAAATTTCTCAATTATATATTTTTTCAAATTAATTTTAAATATTTCAACTTTTTCTATTTCCTTTATTTCTTCAGGTAACTCATTGTACAGCTTCAATCCCTTGTACAATGAGTTTAGAGATTCTGTTTTTCTCCTCATTGCTAATCTTATCTTTTTTTTACCCCTTGTTTCATATGTATGACATTTTTGGTTAAATTTTATTATTGTTTTTATTTTATTCGTCCCCTTAATTATTTTATGTACAGTAACTTGTCGACGAGGTAAATAATGCAGGTAAGGAATTCGGACTCAAAATGTACGCTCTAAAAACTAAAGCTATGGTGGCCAGCAAACGGGAGGCATTAACATCCGTTATTAACGAAAAGGCGGACTGTAAATGGAAATCGAATTTCATTCAGTTTTGTGATTGGGAAATATTTGAGAAAGGATAGGAACATCGAATGGATACTTACCTTTAATATGATCTGAATGTTCTTCAATTTCTGGCACTGGATGACAAAATAAACAATAAAATATAACAATGTTTTCCACGATTCAAACAACTTTTTATCCGATTTTGTGTGAAGTCAAAAATGTTGTTTGGTTTTTGTTCTAAATCCGAATCTTCTAATTTTGAATATCTTCTATCTTAATGTTAGGTAGGTACCATAAGGATGGGAACGAAAGGTAATCGGCCAGGAATAGTATCGATAAATGCTATTTTTACCTAACATCCGTCTCTCTAAAGATTTTGCATAAATCTAGAAATAGCAGTTCGCAAATAATAAAAGAGGCAATACACAAACACCCAAATAACATAAATAAAGACGACGCGACCAGTTCAAAAAGTGAAATTTGGTTCTCAATATGGTTCCCGGCACTACTAAGAATGACACGGTATGTGCCTACTGCCGACTGCGACACGGTACAAATTCATCATCATTCCATGTCCACTCCCTTGTTGGAGCATATGGTATCCACAGAGAGCCTCCATGCATCTCTATCGGCTGCCAACTAACTCATTTGCGTCCTCCCAAGTCATGTTCTCGTCCCGAAGTTCTGACATAATTTGCCGACGAACAGTCAGCAGCGGACGTCCAGGACGTCGAGAACCTGATGCCTTGTAAAATAGGCAAGCGTGGTTAAGGCTCTCAGGAGGCGCCTGCATAAGACCTATTCTCTTCTACGGATGCGAATCGTGGCACCTCACTAGGGCCCAAAACAGCAAAATACTGAGTTTTGAGAATAGGTGTCTCAGAAGAATCTCGGGTGTACGATGGTTTGACTTTGTGCGGAATGAAGTAATAAGAGAATGGACGCAGCAAACTTCGGTGACAACTGTTGATACGGTTGGCTCGGTTGGCTTGACCGTGTAATGCGGATTTAAAAAAATAAAATGTAAATGGGACTTGCATTATTTTTTTACCTTGCTTATTTAATATACAAGGTTTATATTTAAAAAATAGGATTTTTCTGCTATTATATTACTTTATTTTAGCTAAACTGTTGGAATCAGGAACGACATTCTAATGTGGGCCAATCAGGAACTTCTCAGCATTTGCTCATGTGGAGACGAAACCACTTAAAACTCTTTAGGAGAAGCCGGCCTGTTGGCAGCAGTCAACAGGCCTGCCGTTCTACTAGAGGAGGGTTCGGAATTTTGTTCCCTACTTTACTTTATTTTACCAATTGCCTGCACTATATTGATCATGTATGATACTACCTCTCGTGTGAGTTCTTTATTACCTATCACCGATGGGATGTCGTGTAGATCTTCACCCAAACCTCTGCATCGCGCCTCCAGCTGTTGCCTTTGAAAGCTGAAAAAGGGGCAATGCATCAACAGGTGAGGGACATCTTGAGGAGTTTCATCGTTGCAGCGTTGCGTTGAGAGCTTGAAGCGACGCAGGCAGCTCATGAACCCACCGTGACCTGTGAGAATCTGGGTGAGCTCGTAGCCAGCTTTCTGCATTCTCCTGAAATTATAGGCATGGGAAATTGTAGGGAAGATCATTTTAGTAATATTTCCGGTAGGTTCTCTCAAATAACGATTGTTCCAGAGTTGAAGGGTCCTGCTTCCTATTTTCCGTTTGGTGAAACTGAAATCGGCGAAATCGGGGGCTGTCTTCTTGAGCGTAGCCTCCCGAGCTTTTTCGTCAGCCTTTTCATTGCCAGGGATTCCGCAGTGTCCGCTTATCCAGTCGATGTACACGTCCTGGTATCTGCATCGTAGTTTCTGGATATCTGATCTGATGTCCATCACAATAAGGTCAACTGAATTTCGGTCAGCCATGTACTGCGGATGCCTCCTGAGAGCCATTACAAATTACTAGTACGTAAACACATATTTTTCTACAAAACACACAGCTAACCCTGAAGATGGCTCATGCGATGGCAGCCAAAACGTCGGAACGAATCCCACTAATCGAATCACCCAAAAAATATACATATACGAGTACAGTGATCATAAAAACCTACGCACATATTTCCTCAGAAGTTATCCATGATAATAATGGTCCAATTTTCTTTGTTATTAGGTCACGGCGTTCCTCAACTTTGGAAACGCTGGGAGTGGATTTGTTTACAGCGACTATCTAGTCAACGAAATAAAAGTGTTTGCGTTTGGTGTAAGTTATTTTCAAACTTAATTTATAATACTCATAATCTTTTTAATATCGACGTCATAGAATTTTAATATACCAGAAGGCGCGTAGAATCAAGTTTGCCTACATTGCACTGTGTCCAAAAGTCTGCCAAATGCAATCATGTGTAATAATGACATGACGCTTGCAGTCAACAGCATGTTTTAGTGTTATAATGACATGAGTCTTGCAGTCAACAGCATGTTTTAGTGTAATAATGACATGACGCTTGCAATCAACAGCATGTTTTAGTGTAATAATGACATGACGCTTGCAGTCAACAGCATGTTTTAGTGTAATAATTTTTTTTTTTTTTTTAATAAAATAAATATTTGCGTTCTTATGATTTACCCAAATATTTAATTTTGAGGGCCATTTTCAACGAGTTGTAAATAACTCACTATTAGAAAATGGAATCAAGTTGGGGTAAAGTGGGATTCGAACCACAGACCTTTGGTCCGTGAGTCCGAGACACTAGCCACAGGACCACAACCCAATCATGACATGAGTCTTGCAGTCAACAGCATGTTTTAGTGTAATAATGACATGACGCTTGCAATCAACAGCGTGTTTTAGTGTAATAATGACATGACGCTTGCAGTCAACAGCATTTTTTAGTGTAATAATGACATGACGCTTGCAGTCGACAGCATGTTATAGTGTAATAATAACATGAGTCTTGCATTCAACAGCATGTTTTAGTGTAATAATGACATGACGCTTGCAGTCAACAGCATTTTTTAGTGTAATAATGACACGAATCTCGCAGTCAACAGCATGTTTTAGTGTTATAATGACATGAATCTTGCAGTCAACAGCATGTGGCAATGATTTATTAGAAATAGTGATTGTTTTTTTGTTTTTCTGTAAATAAAGTTACCGTAAAACATTATTACGGATAGTAATCAACAGCGTGCTGTAATGTCACAATAAATGGACGCTGTTCCGTATGTTTCAGGTACTTCCAATCATCTACTTCTTCAGCCTCATGATAGACGTGATGTTTTACTTCGGAGCGATGCAGTGGATATGTTTGAAGCTCGGCTGGTGGCTGCAGATTTCCATGGCCACCACAGTATGCGAGAGCGTCATATGCGCCGCCAACACCTTCCTGGGCATGGCAAGTATTCTGAACGACCTGTTTTGGTAAATAGTTTATCCGCATCAGGGCCTCGATTATGATGGGAAGAAAAGCAGTGGCGAGTTTATCAGTTTTTATGTCCTCATTAATCCTCAAATCCATAGACGCGTTGTCATAAATGAATTTTATCAATCTAATGTATCTAGAATCAACTCTGGCATTTTGGAAAGCTTCAATAACAGCCCATTTTTCAACTGAATCAAAGTAGCGTCTGACCTAGATTAGGGAGCTTCAAACAGCGTCTGCTCCCTATGTTAAGGGCGGCTGAACCCAAACTCACCAACACGTCTGGCAAGCGAGGTGTTTTAATGCCAAAAACCTCCAAATATAAAATATGCGTGTAACTATTTGTAAAATTTGAAAAATGTGCCAGATATAATTCAGTTAAGTACTGTGTCGTACTCCACGCACCGCCATTGGCCAGGGTCAGCTAAGCCATAAACTACAAATGCTTATTTTGTTCATATTACAGCTATTGTTTACATGAACAAAACGTGTATATGTGAAATTTTTTCAGTTGTAATTACGTGTGTATGGGTAACTTTGTAGGCAGTGCTTTTTCGTGAACTTTGGTGCATTGTTTTAGAAAGAAAAAACGAATCCGATACTGATATCTAGCATTTTTTTAAAATTATTATTTAATAAAATACGGTCAAAGATCAAATAAATAACCTCAAATGCCTCAAATTGATTTCGTTAATACAATTGAGAACATGGCTCTGTGAAATTTTTGATGGTAACGGAGATATAACCGTTTTAAGGAACAACGCGTTTCTTCGGTTATCCTTTATGGACAATAAACTAACGAGTGGAGGAAACTGTTTGGTAAGATTTATTACTCTTATGTTATTTAAAACATAATTTTTCTACTGCCTACCCTAGTTAAGAACTCTGTTCACGCGACTGAAGATAAGGACACCATACCTTCACCATGACGGTATAGTTGAAGATAAATTATCTCAAGTTATTACGAAGATACACTACCGATCACCCTCACTATCAGGTTTTAAATCAAGTACATTGGTTTGTACCGACGGGTCAGAAACCCTTCGACACGTTTATCCTCGCATTAAAAGTGACAAAAATTTTGTTCCACCGAGCAATTTTTGCATTGATTACGATTTATTTTAACTTTTATTCGTTCTGAGGTTGGCACTTTTTTTTTAAAAAGCCTTTTTAAAATATGAGAGGGAAATAAGTAAACTTTGAAGTCGAGTTGAATTCCGATATAACTGTCAGTTTGGTAAAACAAACGCCTAGATGCAAAAAACAAAGTCGCTAGATTCTGCCCAATTAACATATAAGAGTAACTAGGCATAAAAAAGTTGTAACCATAAACAAATTATTAGTTGTTATATTTTTTCCATCTGTTTTACTATTATTCTGAGTGTACGTATCGAGAGCCGGCGTTGTAATCGCTCAGTAGATAAATACATACGATCGTTAAGCATACTGTCCTGGCAATTGTCAAAAGTCATAAAAAAAAACATGTTCAAGCGAGCATTTTTTACTTGGATTGAGATTTATTGTAGTTTATAATCGCTTTGAAGTGTGCACTTTCTATCACAGAGGCCAATAGGCGATATAAATATAAAATATAAATGAGAACTATTTTAAATGTTAATGAAGTAAAGAACGCGGACTAATATTTACGGTCATTCATTGGTTCGTTTCGACCATATGATGTCGAGATGGCAAGTAGGTAGAACATACCGAGGTAGATACAGATAGTACAGACGTTAAGTATACCGTCTCGATATGTACAGATGAAGATGGCGTTCATAATCGGGGCGCTGATCTTGTCTCGAGGTAGTAATTACTATTTCGTTTTTGTCCTAGCTTTAATTTTCTTCAGTTAAATATAATTAACCATATTTTTTTGTTCCACAGTCTGAATCTCCATTATTGATAAAGCCGTACTTTGTAGACTTGACGAAGTCCGAAATTCACACGATTATGGCTTCAGGTTTCGCCACAGTTTCTGGTGAGCACATTATCAACTTATTTATCATCCTTATGTAACTGGGTTGTGGTCCCGTGGCTAGTGTTGCGGACTTACGGATCAGAGGTCCGAGGTCCGAGGTTCGAACCCCACTACCCAAACGAGGAAGTTCGATGTAACGGGAAATTAAAATGTTTTCTGGCGCGCGGTAAAAATAAGAGCATTTAATTGTACCGCTAAGTTTCTCTAAAATAAATGAAAAAATCAACCAAAATAAATTACTTTAAATGTGTATTTTAATCTTTCTACGTGTAATAAAATCCATCCTATATCTATCCAGAGGTGGTATTCCAAACGGAATTATAGTGCGGTATAGCGCGTTTTCACGCACTAAATACGCATTATAGCGCGCTGTAAACGCGTTCGGAATACATCTTTCCACATGTATTTTTATCGTTCTTATTTTCATATGTATTTGTTAATTTATTTCAACAGAGAGGGAAAACATTTTTGAGAAGGGAATATGAAAGTCTAGGCATTTACAGGGCTTATGGCCTTTCATTGGCTGGTTTAAGTGGCCACTTTACACACTGTGTAACATTCACCATTCTGCCCGTGTTTGAACATCCACATTTCCTCAACTCTTCCATCTGTTGACTTTTGTAAAGTAAAAGAGCTGAAACCTTTATCACGCGGGTGAGATTCATCCGGCTGAACCAAATCACCTACTAGGCAACGCCTGAAAACAATTTTCCAATTTTTATACTTCTTCTTTTACCATTCAACGATGTTTGACCTCTTTGTTGAAATAAATTTAAATATGAACAACTCCCTAGGGAGGAAATCCAGCCAGTCTGCAAGCATTTGGACATACTCAAAGATTGTTTTATGTATTTTTATTTTTTTATATCTTTCCCCATGTATTTTCATCGTTATTTTATCTTTCCACGTGTATTTTCACCGTTCTTAATCTTTTTACGTGTATTTTTATCTTTCTTATATCTTTTCACATGTATTTAGATCGTACTTACATCTTTTTATGTGTATTTTTATTTTTCTTTTATCTTTCCACGTGTATTTTCATTGTTCTTAATCTTTTTACATGCATTGTGATCTTTTTTATATCTTTCCACGTGTAGTTAGATCTTTCATATATCATTTCACATGTATTTTCATCGTTCTTAATTTTTTCACATGTCTTTTGAACATTTTTATATATTTCCACGTGAGGTTAGACATTTCTTATATCTTTTCACATTTATTTTTATCGTTCTTATATATTTTCACGTGTATTTATATCCTTTTTAATCTTTTCATATGTATTTTGATCTTTTAATATCTTTCCATATGTATGTTCATAGTTTTTATATCTTTCCACGTGAATTTTCATATTCCTTATATCTGAAAAGATAGTGAATACATGTATTTTTATATTTTAGGTTCAACGCTAGCTGCATACATTTCGTTTGGCGTACAACCTTCCCATCTTATCACATCCAGTGTCATGTCCGCCCCAGCAGCGCTGTGCTACTCAAAGCTGTTTTTCCCAGAGACTGTCAAGTCACAAACCGCCGTCCACACCATCAAGACTGTCACAAGGTGAGCGAATTATGAAATCAGGCAACGTCTAAATCTGAGAAAGGTATAATTGATAAGATTAAGAGAGTGTCACTGCTGATGGTATATCATGCAGAACGAAAGAATGACGAAAGCATGATCAAACAAATATGGTAGTGTTCGACGAGGACGATCAAAAAAGATGTGGCATGCCAAGATCAGATAAATCAAAATCTTAAGTCTGGCCATGTCAAAAGCAGACCTAACTAGAGGGCATATATGATAAGTTGTGTGAATGTAGAAGAAGCTAGGAATGTATGTATAGACGTGTGTGGTGGTCCATCCTCACTGCCTACTCCCACGGAGAAATGGCTTGATGGTAGTAAGATGCAAGTTAATATTTCATTTTAAAATTTGGCAAAGGTCTTTGATCCAGTGAATCACTTGGTTCTACGCAAGAAATTAGACGTACTAGGATTTTTTAACTCCTTAAGCTAGGGTTTCCTAGGACAGCGGTGCCCGTATCTTAACGGCCGTAGTGAACGGTAATGCTGTGGACAGCCGTCGTAACGGTGACTAGAGAGTGGTTTTACTTTTTAACGGCTTTATCAATACCGTTTTCCTAGGAAACCATTTTTAGGCACCGTTACGACGGCTGTCCACCGCATCACCGTTCACTACGGCCGTTAAGATACGGGCACCGCTGTCCTAGGAAACCCTAACCTTACTGATCTTTAATGCCAGATATTTGTGTGATAGGCAGCAGTTGGTCATACGGGATATACAAATCGGAGAACTTTTAAAATTGATCTGGAGTACCACAGGGCTCCATTTTAGGGCCCGTACTTTTTTGTTTATTTATAAATTATATATTGTGAACAGTTTAATCACCAGTGAAGCCATTATATGACGCAAAGTGTCATCGAATTATAAAAAATAAAAATCCCCGAATTAACCACTTTCTAGGAGGTAGAAAAGATTCAGAACACCACCACTGGGAGTTATCTTTGGTACTGCATATTAACGTTGAATCGTGGATACTATGAATAGTTAAATTTTGAATGAGAGTCATTCTGAATTTATTTATTTAAAAGCCAATAATTTGTTGTACATTAAAAAAAATAATACAACAAAGATATAAGCGATAAAAATAAGGGTTTCATCCGGATACTGTTTTTTTTAATAACATGAAAAGTTGCTCATGCGGGTAAAAGACGTTCATGCAAAACTTCCATTCCAGTGAACACTCTTCAGTGCTGGAGGCTGCGGCCACCGGGGCAGCCAACGCCGTTCCCCTGGTCCTCGGCATCACGGCCAACCTGGTGGCCTTCGTCTCGTTGGTGGCCTTCCTCAACGGGGTGCTGGGTTGGCTAGGGGCCCTCGTGGGTCTGGACTTCCTCAGCTTCGAGTGGGTCTTCGGGAAGGTGTTCATCCCGCTCAGCTGGGTCATGGGTAAGCTGATCGGGGACCGAGTATTGAACCTTAACCATTGAGTCTAATCCATTTCAAGCATTTCGGTTTTTTAAATAAAAATAGCAATAACAGTTACTGTTTCACAAATTAAGCTGTTTCGTGAAATCATCATCATCATCATCATTCCATTTTTTTTATTTTTATTTTTATTTTTATTAGAATATTTATTTATAAACCCTTACGGATTATAACATTCATTTTACATAAAATAATATATACATTTTTCATTTATACTCTGTTGTTCAAAATAATATTTTTTACATCTTTTGTAAAGTTTGTCTGAGTCTTTTGTTTAGTTTTGT
Organism: Micrasema longulum; assembly: GCF_059751315.1. Classification (NCBI taxonomy): domain Eukaryota; kingdom Metazoa; phylum Arthropoda; class Insecta; order Trichoptera; family Brachycentridae; genus Micrasema; species Micrasema longulum. The sequence continues at coordinate 498,525 of NW_028277939.1, read as the reverse complement.
CTGGTAGTTTATTGTATAATTTCAGTCCCTGGTTCATTAGTCTTGATTGTCCTTGTCTTGTTTTAGAAAGTTGTATATGGTATTTGTCTGATATTCTCGTATTATCAGCTCCCTAGTTGGAGCATATGGTGTTCACGAAGTTCCTCCAGGAATCTCTGTCGGCTGCCAGTTCCTGTACATCCTCCCAAGTCAGGCTCGCGTCCCGTAGTTCTGACATAAACTGCCGACAAACAGTCAGCGGTGGACGTTTAGGACGTCGAGAACCTGATGCTTTACAAGTTTTCAAGAACTTTACAAGGAAAGTAGGCAAGCGAGGTTAGGGCTCCTAGGAGGCATCCACAGTACATGGCCAAGTCAAGCGTATCACCTCCGCTTGATGAAAGTTGTCACCGGAGTTTGCGGCGTCCATTCTCTTATTACTTCGTTCCTCACAAAGTCAAACCACCGCAAACCCAAGATAATTCTGAGACACCTATTCTCAAAACTCAGTATTTTGCTGTTTTAGGCCCTAGGGCCTCACTAGTGAGGTGCCACAATTAGCATTCGATTCGTGAAGACGTTTGAAAAATAACAGTTTAGTGCAGTAGGCGACTATAGAATATTCTGTTATGAATATTTTTAAAAATGTATGAAAGTTTTTCCGTTGCTCAATTTTTGGTAGCTAAGAAAAAAAATTACAAATTTTCTTACACGTTTTATTTAATGTATTTTATAGGATTATTTATATCACTACAGAGATGGGTAGAATTTTTGTTTCAAGATTATGGATATTCGAGCGTTTACAGGGCTTATGACCTGTCATAGGTTGGGTTCAAGTGGCCACTTTTATGTAGAATTCTACAACATTCCCCATTCCGCTTATTAGCGAATATCCATATCGGTGACATTTTTGGTTTTAGTATATATGTCACTAAAACCAAAAATGTCACCGATATGGATATTCGCTAATAAGCGGAATGGGGAATGTTGTAGAATTCTACATAAAAGCGGCCACTTGAACCCAACCTATGACAGGTCATAAGCCCTGTAAACGCTCGAATATCCATAATCTTGAAACAAAAATTCTACCCATCTCTGTAGTGATATAAATAATAATATACCTACTCCCCCTTGGGATAAAAACCCAGAATTGTGTGTGTATAAATATGTAAATATATATACATACCAAAATAATATTATTTTATAGGAACCTTATTTTATGGAATAACAAAATATTTTTTAGCTTAAAACATTTATTAAATGCAAATAGAGACCTTTAAATTCACAAAACGTCATTTTATTTACACCTTTAATTATGTTTTCATTCGGATTTTATGTAATTAATTATTATTTTAACATTTATAAGTCATTTATTTACCCACGTCAAATTATCAATATTGTATATAAAAGAAATCTCCAATTGGATGCACGTGTAAATTGGGCGGGCTTTTTTACTTACTTACACTAAAATTGAGCCACTTAGTAAACTGAGCATTCCTTTTATACAATCCGGCTGAACCAAATCACCTACTAGGCAACTAGGATCAAATGAATTATTTTGTTATTGATCGAATAATAAAATGATTCATTTGATGTTGTTCATGAAAAAAGTATAAATGTCTCATTTGTTGGTGAATAATTGTGTCAAACACACTATAATAGGCTTGTTTTTGCTTTTTTTATATAAATTTTCGGAAACAGAAATTACTGATAAAATCGATTTGATCAGTGATTTCCTATCACTAATGAAATTAGTTTGACAGCTGTCATTTAATTCAAGTTATATTTTAAGGACTATAGCGACTTGGTGGTGTTTAAAATTTAGAATTTTAATTAAAAATTGTTTTCAGGCGTTGCCTAGTAGGTGATTTGATTCAGCAGGATGAATCTCACCTACATGGTTTCAGCTCCATTACTTCACAAAAGTCGCCAGTTAGAAGAGTTGAGGAAATGTGGATGTTCAAACATGGGCAGAATGGTAAATGTTACACTGTGTGTAAAGTGGCCACTTAAACCAGCCAATGACGGGTCGTTAGCTCTGTGAATGCCAAGACTTCCATATTCTTCCTTTCTTCTAAAAATGGTTTTCCTCTGTGTTGCAAAAAATGTGTTTTAAACTGTTTTAGGAGTACCCTGGGCGGAATGCGAGCTGGTCGGAAGTCTCATCGGACTGAAAACTGTGATCAACGAGTTCGTGGCTTACCAGAGGATGGGGGAGTACAAGAAGCAAGGGCTACTCTCGGTAAGTTGCCGGCCGTATTTCGGGTTGGCAAATACATTTTTTTATTTGAAATTGACGATGACACATATTTTCCGTTATCTCGAATGATCGGTTCATTTCAGAGTCGGGGAGAAGCGATAGCGACGTACGCGCTCTGCGGGTTCACGAACCCGAGCGCCGTGGGCATCATGGTCGGCGCCCTGACCGCCATGGCCCCCTCGAGGAAGGCGGACATCGTCTCCGTGGTGGGCCGGGCCTTCGTCACCGGCTGCGCGGTCTGCTTCATGACGGCTTGCATAGCGGGTAATCACCGGATGGCGAGTTTATACCATATCGATCTCCCAGTTTATTGGCCTTTCCCTTACTGTCCTAAATACACCCGCGCGTTTTTTTTATTTTTATTTATTTACAATTTTAAAAAACCCGTTAGGGTTACATTAGAAATTTAATATTGTCTAGTCATTTTATGTCTCGTCTAGTCTAGTTAGTTCAGTCATCATGTGCTTTTTCAGATTGATTTTAAATTTGTCTCCATTAAAAGTTTTCAAGTAGTAAGGTAGGTCGTTGTAGTGTTTAAGTCCATTATGTAGTATTTTTGACTGTCCTGTGTTTGTCTTTGCTTTTTCAATATGATAGTGTTTTTGTTGTCTGGTGTTATATTTGTGTATGTCAGCATTTTTGACTAATATTATGTCGTCGTCTTGTATGTTTCCCAGTGTTATTTTGCGCACAATTTTTAAGGTCTCAATTTTAGTCAAGTAGTTTATGTCAAACTGGTGTGTTTTTTTGTACAGTTCAGTCGTAGAGGTCAGGTAGGGTAGGTTGTATGTTAGTTTAAGAATTTTATTTTGTTGTCTTTGTATTCTTGCTATGTCTGTCTTGTTACCAGTTCCCCAGAAGGCGATCATGTAACTCAATTTACTTTTGACATAGGCTTCGTACATCATAATTTTTTCCTTTCTCGGTATAAAATCTTTAATTTTGTAGAAGAGGCTATGTAGTGATGCCATTACTTTAGTGAGTCCGTCTATGTGTTTTGTCCATTTTAATTGTCTGTCCATTACGGCGCTGTGTAGTCACTACACATATAAAAAAGAGATTTCAAAAGGGAAACTTGGAATATTTATAAATAATGGCTTTAATTAACCATAATTTAATTCAAAGATGATAATATTTCAAATCTAACTGCTGAAAACATGAAAAAACCATTGGGTATCGCTAACGACTCGGGCGAAACGTGCACCCGCGCCAACTTCCCGAGAGCTACTGAGTAGCTATATAGTACTGGACTACGTGACTGACTGATGGTATACTTTTGATTATATTTGTAATTTCTCCCCGATTTCCGATAAAACGCTTTTTTGTGCCTAATAAGTACCTACTTATTATTTAATAACAAATTATTTCAGTGGATACGCAAATGGGTAATGGAGGAAAACTAAACCCAATATTGATTATATTTATAAATATATTATAGTTATTAGTCGCAATGTGTACTAGCCACACATCACCGGGGAGGGAGGGTTAATATTCTAGTTTTATTTATCCATTTTTTTCTGGATGTGACCTCACGTAAATGTTAGCGCCAAGGACACTTAACAATATACTTTTTTTCTCTCAAAAAGCTCATGTTGTTTTTTTATACTCGTATGTAAATATAAAAAAACAACATGAGCTTTAGTAATTTTATATTTTTCTTACTTTTTCAGGTCTGCTCATTCCTCCCGGGTCTTTCGTGTCTCCCCCCGTCAACTCCACGCTGTTTTTATAAGCAAGAAATGCTTATAAACTCTGCATTTAGTTACAAAACAACGCGAATTTCTCTTCACACAACGCCTCCGTCACAACTTTATTGAAAAGAAAAAAACATGAGAAATATTTAGAATCCGGTCGGCAGAAAAAAAAGTGAGAAAACATAAAGTTGTTTACTATTTATTTTGTTGTAATGAATAGCCACAAAGTTCGCGCCTCAAATTTAAATGTTACACCAAAATTTACGTCCGATATTCTTTTGGGTGTGGCTCAAAAAATGCAACGTGTAATTTGTACAAAGAACTCGTTTTGGCTATTGGGGCGTCAGTAGCTCAATCACAAGCTATCGACGTGATAACAATTTCTCACCATGGTTGTTTATCGTATTCGCGATCACAACGCAACATCCGTGAACACCATTAAATGTCAAAATATTTACGTTTTGCGACGTATAATCCTGCTGCGCAATCACATATTTGAATTTTACAGGTGTAAATATGGAAATTTTCCAAAACTGCTAGGCAAGCCAAGTCAAGATAAGCAGTCGCCATAGTAATTGTTTGCAATTAATTTTTCACTTTTTTTGTACGAGGGTTGTGTAAAAAATAAGGTTCTCAAGTTTAAGGCATTTGAACTGAAAAATACATTATTGGAAAGCTTCATTTCTTAAGTATTTTTCAACATAATCACCAGAGTTTTCAACGCATTTTTGTTGACGACTAATCCACTTTTGGAATTCAGCATCAAAGAAGTCCGCCGCCAGTCCGTGGAGGAATTTGGTGACCGCTTTCTGCACTCTTTCACCAGTCTCGAAACGTCCACCCAAGTGTTGGTTTAATTTTGGAAACAAGCGGAAGTCACTCGGTGCAAGATCAGGGCTGTGGGAGCCTGTTCAACGAGATCCCAGCCAAAATTTTAATTTAAAATCCTCGGTTTGGCGAGAGACGTGCGGGCGCGCATTGTCTGACGCCTTTCGCCAGTCCGGCGATTTTGGATGGCTCTTCTGAGTTTTTCAAGGTCTCGCAATAATTTTCCGAATTCATTGTGGTCCCTCCAGTCATAAACTCGACAAGCGGGACGCCCTTACGGTCCCAAAAGACAGTAACCATCACTTTCCCTGCGGATAGCGTTTGCTTGAACATCTTCACCGGTATGGCGCCATTGTCGCGATTGTTGTTTTGTTTCCAGGGTGACGTAGGGACACCACGTTTCATCTCCGACAACAATGGAGTCTAAAAAATCTTCGATATTCTCGACGCTTTCTCGAAGAAACTTCTGGGCACAAGTGACGCGTTTGGCTTTGTGGATTTTTTATTATTTTTATTTATAAATCATATAACACAAAGTATTTTACAAGTATAATACATTGAATGGGAATGTATTCCCAGGAGTTACAACAACTCAATTCGGGACATAAATAATAATAACATTTAGAAAATAACACATATTGAGAACAACAAAGAAACAAAGCAAGTTTAGCACCTTTATAACTATTTAGTAATACAACAACAATATATACGCCTAAAACCGTTTCTTACACAAGCAGAATAAATATATATAAAAAAACGCTTTTAAGAATAAAAAAAATAGTGAATCTACTAAGGGAGATAAGGTCATTGACATCACATGACATGTAGATAATGCTGCCATAGTTATGATGAGAACATATCCATTTCAGTTAGTAAACATCTGGATGCCTAAGAAATGTCGTATAGTACAATGAACACGCGATTATTGGAAACATAATTCGGATATGCAAAACGTGTGTCAGACCAAATCATGGTGTATGCAACAGAGGCGAGGATAAATAGAGAGAAAATAAAAAATACGAAAAACAAGTAAAAAACTAAATAGAAAAACCAAATAACTTATAACTGATAACGTTCTGAGGAACGTCAGAGATGAAAGTACTAAAGGCAATCGCAGGGAAACCCAAAAGAGGCAGAATCTAGAGTCAAGAAGTTAGACAAGTTTCTGAAAGCATGTGCGGCGCGGCGCGCACACACCTTGTGATAACATAACTTTTCAGTCAAAATCGTGTGGATTGTTTTTTCACAAACCTCAGGAACCCGGGTAGCCAGTTCCCGAATCGTTTTCCTCCGATCTTCCAACAGAATTCACTCAATCTTCGACGTGTTGAACGATGCAAGCTTCCCCATAAAATTCACACAACTGCCTATAAATATCAACCGGTGGTAACTTTTTAGCGTGCAAAAATCGGATTACTGCACGAACTTCACATTTGGCGGTGACGGCGATCAGGGAATCCGTCGCGGATGGCTGTCAGGCCGGCACTGAACGTCGCAGCGAGTTTTACTAAGGCGGGATCTAGAGTGGGGGAACCAGCGCACACAGCGGTGTTGCCGGATTTCGTCTAGCATTTCACGCGGCGAGTTTACAGCGTTGGAAACCTTATTTTTTACACAACCCTCGTATTAGATACTCCTTACTATTTTGCAAACGCAATATATTGTATTATTTTTTATAGTAAACGCCGATTTTTCGCTAGTAAAACAAAAAACAAACCTACACGAGCGTTGACTTAGAGATTACACACACGTTGACTTATGACTGCGATGACTTAAGCATGTTCATTATTGTTCATTGTGATCGCTCAAATGGTTAGCATGTTTATAAGCACATCGATAGTTTTTTGTGATTGAGCTACAGGCCCCTAGCCAATTTTCTTATGTTTTATATTTAAATAAAAAAAATGTATATAGTATTTATATTGTGTTAAGAAAGTTATGTTCAAAAATATCTGTGTTTTATTTATTTATTAAAACGTTGATCCATAATCAAAGCTCTACATCCGGCAGGGGCGAATCGTCCATATAAGAGATTATGCGCATCTTACCATAATAATAATCATGGTTTATTAAGAATAAAAAAAACAATTTCTTTATCTTCGAGTACTACATACACACTTAGGTAATCGATTTCTCTGGATCATGTCTAGTCTGCCTAACTAGTACAACTTGTTTTAAGGCAGACATTTTTATGCTAAAATACGAGTGTTGCTACTTAAGTTTTGAGATATGGTAACACCAGTGTAAATATGTCAAATCTGTCATTTTCATCGTAAAGTTTGCCATTTTTAATAGTAAACGTCCTCGGAACATTTTGTCGTACGAGTGATATTTTGTTTACAGATACTTTGAAAATTAATTTTGTTAAAAAGATGGAACAAAATCGTGAACATTTTCGTGCGATGATTTTCTATGACGTGGATTAAAAATCATCGCACGAAAATGTTCACGATTTCGTTCCATTTTTTTAACAAAATTAATTTTTAAAGTATCGGTAACCAACAGAGTGCCGATCAACTCGCTGCGACTTTTGGTGATGAAGCACCATCTCGAGCCACCGTGTTTCGCTGGTTTTCTGAATTCAATGGTCGCACTTACTCACAGGACGAATTTCGCGAAGGTCGTCCAAAATCGGCTGAGCAATCGGGTTTCAACAATTTTAGATCTGAAAAACTCCCTAGGGAGGAAATCCAGCCAGTCTGCAAACATTTGAACATACTCAAAACAATCATCAAATGAAGTTTCACGAGACCCTCAAAACGTCGGAGAGAAGCTGGAGTCCGGCATCACAAGAAGAGTCTACAGAAAGAAGATGAAGAAAAGTCATTTTCTAGTTTTAACGGAAGATATATATTTATTGGGTACATTAAATACAATTTTATTTTCAACATAAATAAATATAAAATTTATTTAAATAGTGGAACATTTTTCATATAAGGAACAACGAGTTAAGTATTCTCTACTTAATTAAATAATAAATTAATACTAGAAAAACATCTCTAGGAGACGTAACACTACATAATACGTCTAGCTAACGTCAGCAACACCAAACACTCTTTTGTAAAAATACTGGCCACAGTGAGCTAATCTTTTGAAGGAAATTTTTTCCTTGGCTTAATCTTTTGAAGGTTGATTTAACTCTGGCTCAATATTTCGAAGGTGGATTGAACACTGGCTCAATCTTTTGAAGGTTGATTTTTCACTGGCTTAATCTATTGAAAGATCATTATTGTCAATTTCATATTTTAATGATTTACTTTTTACTGGGTAATTTGTTTGACGATTAATTTTGTTTCTGGCTTAATAAAACCATTTTTAAATGCCATTGATCTTTTGAAGACCATTTTAGATGCCACTTATCTTTTTAAGACCATTTTTAGATGCCATTTATCTTTTAGATGCCATTTATCTTTTGAAGATCATTTTTAAATGTCACTTATCTTTTAAAGATCATTTTTAAATGTCACTTATCTTTTGAAGACGTATTTTAAATGTCATTTTGCTTTCAAAAACCATTTTGAAATTGCATTTACCCTTTAAATAGCATTTTAAATGCCACTTATCTTTTGAAGACCATTTTTTTAGATGCCATTTAACTTTTAAAGACAATTTTAATTTAGATGCCATTTTTTTATAGACAAAAAAAAAACACTTATGAACATTCCGTTTATCGTACGAAGAAAGGTACCAGATTCTTTAAAAAAAAAAAACAATTTAAGAATCTAGCCATCTTTTAACAATAGACTTTTAATTTATTTTATCTTTTCAATACTAATTCTTCAAGCTTGATTTTAAATCTAATTTATCTTTTGAAGACAGATTTTAGTACCATTTATCTTTTTAAGACATGATATTAATTTCTGTACCTCAGGGGCAGACGAATGCAAATCCAAACGTCAAATGTTTGAATATTGTTTTGAAACAAGCCTAAAATATCTACTTTCTCTAAGTGATTTCTAATCATTTATGGCGTTAATTTGTATTTTCAGTATCTTAATACATTGGTTCTTTCATTGTAAGACTTACATTTCTTCCAAATCAATGGACATGATCATAAACTGGATACAAAAATCGAAATGTCATCTCACCAAATTCTGGATTTGCATCCGTCTGCTTCTGAGGTACAGATTTAAACACAGATTATTATATGATCAAATCATTTACAGACACCGTAATATACAGATACATTTGATATACTAATTTATTTAATAAAACATAGATCTTTAGCAGTAAAGCTCAGGGCCAGTAAAGCTTATAACTAAGTGCTTGGTAGTGGCAAACTCACTTATCAATATAACTCCTTTCTCCAGCAATATGGCCGCATGGATTTTGTATTAATTTGAAATCAAAGATGTTTAAATCCAAGGGATAAAGTTTATTCGATGAAGAATACAGTTTTGTGTGTGAAATAGGAAGAAAATCCTTAACAAGGGTTTTCTGCTCGATGGCTACTATCCGGCTCGATCGGCACATTTGGCAACAATCCTTGAAGCCTCGGGCCTCGTTGGTTCCTGGCCGAAAGGTGGCTGTGCGCTGCAATATTTCGTTGTTTGTAAAAGGCATCTGATGAGAAATACTGATCACATCTTTATGTAACAGATGATCAAAATATGGTGCATTTGGTTCACCAGTGGCCTACTAATTTAAAGCGCTGTGTAGGTATGATGATGAAAAAACAGCCTTTCTGATGACTGCCCCCTATTCTCCCCGATTCCGCCTCAACCCAGTGATAAACTTCTTCTTCGGCAGTGGCTTCAGGCTGGAATAACTTGCCAAAGTGGTTGTCCATTCCACCCAGGAACGACCAATTTAAGGAAGACAAGAGACTCTGTAGAGACAAACAAGATTCTAAATGGTCACTATGACTGCCCTCTGAGAGAGATGAATCAACTCGACCCGAGCACCCATCCCTGGAGGCTCTATCCTCCCAATTCCACCTCGATCCAGGAACAAACTTACTCTCCAGCAGAGTGGTTTCAGGCTGGAACAACTTGCTGAACATGGTTGTCCATTCCACTCAGGGGCAACCAGTTTAAAATAAAGATAGGGTACTAATGTTCATCATTTTTAGTTGCTAGAATTTCATTCTTCCTTGCGCTTTGTACCTGCAAGATGTTTGGTAATATTAGCTTTGATATTATAAAAATGAACTAACTAAATATCACTCTTCTAATATAGTCTTCAACTATAAAAAAAAGGGTCTAGATTATGCAGAAAAATTATGCTTTGGGCCCTAGTGAGGTGCCACGATTCGGATCCGTAGAGGAGAATAGGCGTTATGCAGGCGTTACATACTTGGAGTTTGGTTTTCACTGAGTAAATATCCGATCTGGAGACTGCCTTCATACTGTTGAAAGAGGCGTCAGCTACTCCTTCCAGTTCGTTTTGAAAGCTGCCATTTTCTGTGTCATATACTCGGAGGTATTTGAAATTCTCGACCCTTTCGATGACTTGGTTTGACAGAGTCAGGGGATTTTGAGTATTAAGGCACGAAGAGTTACACAGTACATGGCACACAGACAGAATTCACGGGTTTTCAGGGCCAAACTGCGAAACTTCAGAGGAACATTTCTCATGGTAAGCTTTAAAAATATCCCAATAATTTTTTTCCAAAAAGTCATTTAAATTTTTTATTTTTTTTATGATCTCAAAATGGAGTAAATCTTTAATTTCTCGGACTAGCATCTTTTCCTAGCATAATTGCGATAAAAACGTATTTGACCAATGAAGCGATACGCACCAGACGCGGACAAGGGAAGCGGCTGGGTAGGAGAGGGGTAGGGGTTTGTGGAGGGACTGCTTGTCCGAGAAATTAAGGATTTACTACATTTTGAAATTACAATTTTTATTTTTTTTTTAAATGACGTTTTGGAAAAATTTTATTAAGAATTTTTTTAAAGCTTACCATGAGGAATGTTACTCTAAAGTTTCGCGGTCTGGCCCTGAAATACGTGTATATTAATACCGTATCCCTAGAATTATTAAACATCTTTGAATGGAATGTAAAAATATTTTATTAACATTAAACTAACAAACTATATGACATTTCTTCATAAGCAGAATAATAAAATATCGTATGTAAATTCAAAATCACAGCTAAACTCTCTTCTAAGCACACACCTTTCTTGCAAACGAAGAATTATAATGGACATAAAAATAAATACGTGAGCGTCATCTTATGACGGAAAAGAGTCGACGATAATTAGGAAACGGATTCTTATCGATTGATCGAGAAATACAAAGCAATGCGCTGGTCGGGGTGCAGTTTACTCGGGAGTGTTCGGACGACGGTGTGCAGCGGTCGGTCTCTAGAGCTTGGTGAGCAGGTCGGAGAGGTTGAGCGCCTCCGGCAGTTCGATGTCCTCGAGGCGGATGTCGGAGGGGCTGAAGGGAAACTTCACGGCGAAGTTGAACTTGGAGTCCATCAGGAGGTTGTTCTGGAAAAGAGATTTAGAGATTAGTTTTAGGTTTAAAGATATCGGGACAAGATTGACAGAGATAAGCATGTTAACCACCATTCCCATAAGAGATAACCGCACGGGATACGGTGTATTTTGATAGTCTTATGTTCTCTGATGCCAGTCTAAAAACCGGTGAAGCACTCCTTCCACATACACATGTGGAGAGACTGGAAATTCTCGGTCTCTCACGGCTGCAGGAACGGCGAGAATGGGGTGACCTGATAGAGACATACGAGATACTAAACAGCAACTATAGCTGCCCAAATTTGGATCCCATGTTCGAGCTTAAACACGACGCTCGTCTTCGAGGTCACAGTCGCAGGTTGGAGAAAACGAGATTCAATCTAAATCCACGGAAGCATTTCCCGAGCAATAGGGCTGTCGATGGTTGGAATAAGCTGCCACAAGAGCTGATCTCAATGTGTAGTCTCAATGGGTTCAAAAATGGAATAGATTTGTTTGGGAAAAGTTAAATTGCGCCAACAACTAACTTTCGTTAAAACGGATTTAAGCCTATCAACTTTAACCTGCTCGCTTAAAATTGATATAATGATAATAATAATACCCAAAGCGGTATTTTAAAGGTGTTGTAATTATTATTCATTATAGGCAGGCAGCCTTCGCTGTGCCTATACATTGTATACTGCTTTTTATCTGCATTCCTTTTCCTTAAAAAAAACGTCCAAACAGATTTTGAACTGGTTGACTGAAATGGAATGGCCGACTAGGCTTGGCAATTTATTCCAGTCTGAAACTACCCTGCTGGAAAGGAAGTTTATCTTGGGATTGAGGTGGAATTGGGGACAGTAGAGCTTCCAGTTATGACCTCGTAAATTTGTGTTGGGATTTAATTGATACATCTCATCATTTTAATGAACATCTTTGTGCAAAATGTTGAACAGAGTTGTTGGTTTCAAAATTGACATATTCCCTTCACAAATATTTTCCCTCTCTGCTGCAACAAATTTAAATTTGAATGGCTTTAGTGATAACCCTAACTCGATTCCACCTGAGATTTATCAGGTCCGAAGCTGAGTACACTTTTATTTTGACCAGAACAGTGATAATTATACTAATAAAATAATGGCTCACATGCTGGGGCTGCGACGGCGTGCCGCGGTCGCGGTCGCGCTCCTGCAGACACGCCTGGATCTGGCGGATGAACTCGGGCGTGATCTTGGGCTCGAACTCCTCGGCGGGCGTGTACAGGTTCAGGATCTTGCAGACCTGCGGCGCGCTGAGGTCGGGGCACATGTCGCACGTGGAGCGCACGTCCGCGGGGGACTTGCGCGCCTGCATGAGGTACACGGCCTGCACCGCCGGCCGCAGCGCCGCCAGCGCGGGAGCCGCGAGCGCGCCCAGCTGCTCCTTGGCCCACACCTCCAGCGAGGACAGGTTGTACCGGATCTGCATGCCCTTGGACCAGCGGCAGAGGTCCTTGCGCAGCAGCAGCTGGTTCAGGCACGACGCGCACACGAAGTAGTACAGCTGCACAAACAAATAACAGGAGTTACAATCTGTACTTGGCCGAGTACCGATCCCTGGGGAGCCCCACTGGTGACAAATAATCACGAGGGTACAATATTAGCGTATTATTAGAATCAGACCGCACACTGAACCCTGGGGAACCCCATTGGTGACAAATAATCACGAGGGTACAATATTAGTGTATTTTTAGAATCGGACCGCACACTGTACCCTGGGGAACCCCACTGGTGACAAATAATCACGAGGGTACAATATTAGTGTATTATTAGAATCGGACCGCACACTGAACCCTGGGGAACCCTACTGGTGACAAATAATCACGAGGGTACAATATTAGTGTATTTTTAGAATCGGACCGCACACTGTACCCTGGGGAACCCCACTGGTGACAAATAATCACGAGGGTACAATATTAGTGTATTATTAGAATCGGACCGCACACTGAAACTTGGGGAACCCCACTGGTGACAAATAATCACAAGGGTACAATATTAGTGTATTGTTAGAATCGGACTGCTCACTGAACCCTGGGGAACCCAACATATTAGTGTACTATTGAAATTTTGGCTGTTAGCTGGTTAAACAAACCAGGAGTTGAAGTACTCTGTTACTCATCCAATGTTATCATTCATTCACGCCAAATATATCTGTTTAACCAGTCTTTCATCATCCATTTGTTCTACATGATCAAACCATCTCAGTGACCCTTTAAACTCTCTCTTTCTATTTATAAAATAATTTTTTAAATTATTATAAACATATGTAGCGTTCATTTCACCTGAAAAAGTGTGATGACTGAAGAAAGCAACATCATCATTTTCTATAGAATCCAATACAAAATATAATGCAACTCTAAACAGTATTTCACATAAAATCGGAAGCATCGATCTGCAGTACATTCACATTCTCCCTACCATGAATAAATGAACTACAAAGAAACGTGGTCTATAAAGAGACCACAGGACGCAGTCAACGTCACTCAGCTCAACAAGTTCAGTCGAGCAGTCAAGTCAGTCAGCAACTCCTCATCGCCTTAACACTCATGCTACATTATTCATTATTTATTCGCCATGTAAACATCAAACAGTAACCATGTGTCATCTCCGTCAATCTCTAACTGGGGTAGGAGCTCCAACCTGCAACAACTAAATCCTGCACATACATTTCTACTTATTGTTGCATAATAAAATCTGAACCTGTTGGAAGATCTGCATGACCAGGTCGTCATCCACGCCGAAGTACCGCAGCGTGTCTCTGGCGCGGTCCAGCTCCCGCGTGAGGCTGGCGGGCGAGAGGCGCGCCGAGGGGGAGGGGGGCGCTCCGTCCTGCGAGGGCGCGCGCCCGCGGGGGGCTCGTCCCGACACGCCCGAGATCTCCTCGAACTCCAGCAGCGCCGGCACGATGAGCTGCTGCAGCTGCTGCTCCAGTAGTGTGATGAGACCTGCAAATACATTTGGTTAGGTTGGATTATTACTATTATTCATCAAACTCAAATCTGCTCCTGATAGTGCATAGGGCACTGCATTGGAAAGGTACATGCAGTGTCGACCATGTTTTACAAGAAGGTAAGGTGATCAGTCTTTCGCTTCAGGTGCCAGTCCAGTCAGGGGTACAGTATTATTGACTTTGACTATGTGGTATGCATTGTTCAAGTATTGTCACAACTTCTACATCCTTTGTACCCACAACCACTGTTCACTTTCCACCTTAGTATCCTTTGATCATCCGCCACAAAAAGACCTCGTGTCGTGAATTGCACATTTATTTCGTTGAACCTGTGCCGCATCACAGACTTTGTTTCCACCAATCACCAGTGTTGAGCTCCAGATTGGGGGCCTGCCCTAGTGTTGGTCCCATCATCAAATCATCTTTATAACAAGCAAATAACTATAGTGAAAGTGCTGTGTTCACCAAAAAAGGAATAAACTACCCAGAAGCCAGGCCTTGGAGATAGCATCCGGATTCCTGTCCCTGATACCCCTTCCTGTCTTCCTAAAGGTAGGATTTTTATTTGCTGTAGTTTGTTTGGTGGCATACTGTTCTTTTCCGCATCTTTTCTTTCCATGCGAAAATTGACACGGATCAACAATTCAGTCAAGTAATACTCATGCAAAATTATAATCGCCATCCCAAGTGCGAAACTCCAGCTGTCGATGTAAGAAGATTGAACACAGGCAGGTACTCGTAGCTCATAAACCTGCCGCTTTTAGTTCATTAAAATTCATTGTCAAATAAATTACTGACCTTGATATATCCAAACGGCAATGTCTGACAGGACCTGGCGATACTCGGACAGATCGAAGTTCTTAAGGCACTGCTTGTTCTGCGTCGGAGTGTTGGACACTTGGTAGGCCTGGTCTCCGCTGTACTGCTTCAAGCAGTGCAGCAATCTGTCGAGAACAAAAATGCGATGAAGTCATGGGCATGGCTTTAGAAAGGTAAAACGCATTGAAAACAAGCACTATCCCATCTGTGACTGGGAAAAATAAGGAACCATTTATTAAACCCTAAAGATAAGAATCCCCTGGAAACGGAAGCTGTTTATCAACTGAGTTGCCAAGGATGCGATAAAGTGTAGGGCGCACAGCAAAAAAAAGGATTGACAAACACAAAAGAGCATGTAAACTTGGGCACCCTGACAAATCCACAATAGCGGAACACTTATAGACACTGGACTGTTTTACGCCTTCGAACCAATTTTTTTTACATAAACCCAGTAATTACAGTGCACGAATAATAAAAGAGGCAATTGAGATACACCCAAATAACACAAACAAAGACGACGGGCTTAAATTAAACTCAACATGGTTCCCAGCACTACATACTACAAAAACTAATAGAAATGTGCCTACTGCCGACTGCGACACGGTACAAAACACACAGTTTACCCTGAAGATGGCTTCTGCAATGGTAGCCGAAACGTCGGAATAAATCCAACACACACGGTATCACCCAAAAAAGAAACATATTGACTATTCCATCATCGAAGACGACCAAACGAAGCCCAACAAATTTAATACTGCCGGCTTCCCAACACTCGAACGCTATTCTGTCGGCAACAATTCTAATTCGTCGAATGTTAATAACAATAATGTTTGGATAATTTATATAGCGCCATTTTTGTGAAAATCACCTCAAGGGCGCTGTACAATAAATAAATATCCCAACACGTCTTGCGGCTACAGAGCGCATGGACGGTTGGGATTCTAGTTCCTCGTCTCCAATTGTGATATATTACAACTATGATATATATGAGCTAGATAACAGAACGTCTTGCAGCTACAGAGCGCATGAACAATAAGAAATCTAGCCTCTATTATTTAAAAAAAAAATATTTGAAAATGAAGTTTAGAGTTTAAGTGATATTTTAAAAACGAAATAAAAAGCAAATTTATAAAATTGAAAGTTAGATAACAACAAGTCTCGCAGCTACTGAGCGCATGGACGGTTGAAATTCTAGACCCCATTTACTAAATTGTGATATTTGATAGTTGATAAAATTTACATAATATGATAAAAATAATATGACAGTTAACATAACAAAAAGTCTTGCAGCTTCAAAACGCATCGACAAATGGAATTTCAACAACATAAGAATGATTTTAAAAAGTTAATAATAAAAAATAATTTTAAAAAACGCAATAATAATACATCGAGCAAAGAACTAGTAAGTATGGCAATTAAGTGAACATGTAACAGCACAAAAAGTAAAATATAAAAAACTAAACAAAGATAGCATTCCTTAACTTATAATTAAGGTTAACAAGACAATAGACGATACTCAAACTCAAACTCGTCCCTGCTTTATTTTGGTATGCAGCAAACAGGATCTATTGTCTTTTTTCTAGTAAATGACTGTAAAAACACTTGGTTCACATTTGGCTGTTCCCTGGGAGATGATAGTAGAAACGCATCTGTGTGCGTAGTGTAGAGTGTAGGTACCCAGGAATCTATGCGCTTGTTAATTTTGTTTGTTATTGTTATACGCATATTTCCCGCTTAAAATTTCTGATTATTATTATTTTACTTTGATTAAGATGTCAGATAAACTTGTGTGTGATTACTTTTGATATTCGTAATTTGACGTGATACAGGAAAAAACCTATCATTTGTTTTAAATGAACATAGATAGGTAGCACTATATTGCGCGAGTCTCATTTGTTACACGAAGGCGGGGTGCGGTCATTGCAATATAACAAACAAAATAACGCGAGCAATACCTGAGCGTGTTGGCGAGCCACATGACAGAGACGTCCATCTTGTCTCCTTTTTTCTTGACCACTTTCTTCACTCCATTTATAAACACTCGGAGAAGAACTCGCACCTGGAATGAAAAAACCACGTTATAATAAATTTAATATTTATTTAGATATAAATTAAGACACGAATGTCATATAAGAGGGTTTTTAGTGTGAACGCCAAAATTCACATCTGATATCTATCGCTACAGAGATGAAGAACATTAAGAGAAGGTAATATAGAAGTCTAGACATCTACAGGGCTTATGATCTGTCAATAGCTGGTTTAAGTGGCCACTTTACACACTGTGTAACATTCACCATTCTGCCTATATTTGAACATCTATATTCCTTCAATTCTTTCATCTGTTGATGTTTGTGAAGCTAAAGAGCTGAAACCTTTATTTATGCGCGTGAGATTCATCTAAATGAATTATTTCACCTACATACTAAGCAACGCCTGAAAATGTTATTTTTTCAATTTCTATACTTCTTCATGGACCAGGTAATTTATCAACAATATTTTGAGTTTGTCCAAATTTTTGTAGTTTTGTAGTTGTAATATGTTAATATAAACAGCTCCCCAAGGAGTTGAATCCAGTTCTTGTCTACAAAAATTTGGACAAACTCAAAATATTGTTGTTAAATGAAAGATATAACCCCTACAATACATCACGTTGGGTGGTCAGCAGTGTGACGACCGCTCCTTCCTCTCGCTGCGAGGGAGTCACCCTGGCTACTGACCTTGTTGTCGTCGTTGATGTGGTCCGTGTAGCGGATGCACATGAAGAGCACGTAGGCGGGCAGGCCGGGCAGCAGCGTGACGGCGGCGCGCGGCGCCAGCTCGCCCACCAGGCGCTGCACCAGCGCCGGCTCCGACCCCGCCGCGTACTCAAACATGCCCGCCGCCTCCCCGGCGCGCTCCTTCTTCCTCACCTCCGGCAGGGCGACGCCCGAGCGCGTGCTCTCTGCAAAACACAACCGATCAACAAACATTCGTTTACACCCGATTCATTATCCACCCCAGTAATAAGCAAAACAAACAAAATGATCTTTTAAGAAGAAATATTTGTGTTCTTATGATTCACCCAAATGTTTCAATTTTGTGGCTTCGCTTTTTTCCTGTCCTTAAGACGGTAGTAGGCCAAGAGACAGTGGGCATCCGTCCGGGTGAGTTCCACACCACTACACACCTCTGAGTGTTTCCCCGACTAATTACGTCTAATACCAACCAGAGAGAGGGTCGTGTCCCAGTTCTTGCAGGCGGAGCAGATAGCGCTCGCAGCGCTCGGTCAGCTCGTCCAAGCGTTCCTGGAGGGACAGGTTCTGCTGGGCCAAGCGGGACACCTCACCGCGCAGGAATTGGTCCGCTCCGGCAGGACCTGCCGCCAACATCCTGGAGACAAACACAGACTCGTTATCATTATTAACTCATTGCCAACATCCTGAAGGTAAACACAGACTAGTAATCATTATCAACTCATTGCCAACATCCTGAAGATAAACACAGATTCGAAATCATTATCAACATCCTGGAGACAATCACAGACTCATAATCATTATCAACTCATTGCCAACATCCTGAGAACAAACACACATTCGTAATCATTATCAACTCATTGCCAACATTCTGGAGACAAACACAGACATAAAATTATTATCAATTCATTGCTAATATTCTGAAGATAAACACAGACTAGTAATCATTATCAACTCATTGCCAACATTCTGGAGACAAACACACACATAAAATTATTATCAATTCATTGCTAATATTCTGAAGATAAACACAGACTAGTAATCATTATCAACTCATTGCCAACATCCTGAAGATAAACACAGATTCGAAATCATTATCAACATCCTGGAGACAAACACAGACTCGTTATCATTATCAACTCACTGCCAACATTCTGAAGATAAACACAGACTCCTAACAGACGATAAATATAGTTTGGCAGGACTGAGATGCATAACAATCATGCGAGTAAATATCAAATTAAATAGAGAGTAAATATCAAATTTTCGTACAAAATGTACAAAAATTCCATCACTTTGGCAAGTCCAAATCACGTTTGGATTTTCAGCCGAAAAAACGTTCACAGCTACGTAACGATCAGTCTTACCCATCCTGGCTGGTATTCCAAACGCTCTCGTGGCCGTATTATCTCGAGTATTTACATACAAAATACAGGACAAAAACTATTTTCTCGTGCCACGAGAGTGGTTTAGAATAGCACACCAGGTGTCAGTCCAGGAACAATGAAATATTGCAGAGTGGAACCACCTTCAAAGCCAATATTTCAAGAATCGAACCCTGGATGGTTACGCCACATTTACTTTATGTGTTTGTGTTTAGCACATTTACTAGGTTGCGGCGTTAAATTTATTTGCTACCTACTGGGCCATAGTTTAGATGTTGCGATTATACTACTGTGGGTACAATATTTTTCTCTCCGGCCCTAATAACAGCTGAACTGTCACTGAGTGAACCGGCGCGATCGCAAATAATTTGTTTTAGCGATCAATAAGTCATTTTAATCCACTGTGTCGCGTTATAGCATATTAATAATCGAGATAATCAAGTGCCGATTCTGACCACAGGATCTGATCCTGCCTGCCGCGAGAGAAGACTGGAAGGAGCCCAGTACAAGGTGGGTAATTGCATTGATTTTTATTGGGGTTCAGTGGCAAAAATATTAAGATAACGCAAATCTGCAAACCAGCAATATTCGAGCGTCCACTGGATGTCTCAAGTAAGCGGACACTACGCTACGATGCGGACATTTCTCCACTGGATTTAGTTTTTCAGGATTTTTACCCGAGATTAACCATCGAATAGAAACCTTTAGTGCTTGGCCATAGTGGCTAGCGTTTTGCGGCGCAGCGCGGGCGCAGTGGACTCAAACATAATAATAATAGTAAATCTTTATTAACCACAATATAAGTAAAGTCGGCCTCGTGGTGTAATGGTCAGCGCGTTTGCCTACCATGCAAGAGATCTCAGAATTACTCAAATTGTTGTAAAGGTATACATGGTTAGATGGCGGACGTCAGCCACTAGCAATTTCTTACAGCCTGACTAAAACTAATGAAAAATACAATAATAATAACAAGCGTAGCGTCCATCCCAAATCCCAAATAATCTGAAGGTCAAAGTCTACAGCTCTCGTGTTCTTCCGGTGGCAACATACGGTCTTGAAACCATGTCACTCACTGCTAGAAGTGTTCACAAAATAAGCGCACTCAGCGGTCTATGGAAAGACAAATGTTGGGCGTCTCCTCAAGAGACCGAATAAGGAATGAGGAGATGAGACGAAGTACAAAGGTGACCGATATCGCAGAAAGAGTGAGAAGACAAGAAGCTGATAGGTGGATCCCCAGAATACTAAACTGGAGACCCTACGAAAGTCAAAGGAAAGCATGGAGACCACAGAGGTGGTGGACTGACGACGTCGTCGAACTCGTGGGCCATGGATGGAAACAGAGTGTCCGAGACAGAAAAACATGGAAAAGTCTGGAAGAGGCCTATATCCAGCAGTGGAGAGTAACGGGCTGATAAGAGCAAGTAGTGTCCATAGTGACCGCGCCCGCACCGCGCCGCAAAACGCCCGCCACTATGGCCGAGCAATTAGTCGGAGCTGTATCCTTAAAGAAAATAAATATAATAGACTAACTTTTGTTGCCTCTCGCATTCCTCCCGAAGCCTTTCCAGTTCCGTAGCCAGCTCGGTAGCGGTGGCGGCGTGGCGTTCCCTCTCCACATTTAGCTCCTCTTCCAGTTGTCTGCAAAAAAACATATAAAAATAAAATTTCAGTTGTCAGTGCGTTTGCCTACCACCCAAGAGGTCTCGGGTTGGATTTCCGACATGGTTAACATGAATTTTTTTAATTTAAAAAAAATAAAAAATTTTCATTGCATTTTACAATCACCATCATCATTCCTTTTCCGCACATTATGGTGCATAGGGCACTGAATTCGTACGCCAATCACAGAGTATCTTGATCGTTTTTGTTGCATGACCGTAAGATGATCAGTTTTACGCTTCAGGCACCAGTCCAGGGATTATGAAATATTCTAGTGTAAAAATACCCATTTTAATAATATTTCATATCAGCCGTGTCGGGAATCGAACCCAAGACCTCTTGCATGGTAGGAAAATGCGCTGACCATTACACTACGAGCCCGACATTTTAAAATATTATTTACAATATTTTACAATAGGTATACATAATTTACAAATACAAAATAAAAAACTTTTACATAAACACAAAAAAAAACTCCCACAAAGGCATGGCCTGTTTAAGAATGTGTTTTTGATAGAATACCAGTCTTGTACTGGTACCTGAAGCGTAAGACTGATCATCTTACCTTCTTGTAAAAAAAATGATCAACCGAAGCAACCATGTCACATAAAAATCATGTTCACATTTTGCTTTAAATGAGATTTATTACAATTTTAAATAGTTATGAAGTGGTTACTTTTAATTACAGAAGTCGATTTAAAATAGGAAAGAGAAACACTTTAATTTTAATTTAGCATTGAATGCGGAGTAAAGTTTCCACGCCACCTATTTGTTTCATTTGATATCTGAGATGACGTAATGAAAGCACGTATCGACATGCCGGTTGATTAAAATTCACCATGTACCGATGAAGACAGCGTTTGTAATTGGGGCCCTGGGCTTAGAGGGCAGAATTAATTTACGGGGACCTGCCACAACAGACGCAGGTCGCAGTGGCGCCAGGAGCTTATAAAGCACTGACTCCATTTCTAGAATAAGAATAGCTGGATGGATTTAGAATGTGATAGGAAGCGTACCTCGTAATTTTCTTCTGTGCTTCGAAGGCCTGCACCAGTTCGCCGTCCTCGTTGATGACGTCAACGTCCGACCCATAGTTGGACGTAGCCAGCGACTTCAAATTCACCGTCTGCAAAAATCACGCATGATAAAGGTTTTAGCTCCTTTACTTCATGGTCAATATAGTGCAGGCAATTGGTCAAATAAACCAAAGTAGGGAACAAAATGCCGAACACTCCTCTAGTGGAACGGCAGGCCTGTTGACTGCTGCCAACAGGCCGGCTTCTCCTGAAGAGTTTTGAGTGGTTTCCTCTCCACATAAGCAAATGCTGAGAAGTTTCCGATTGGTCCAAATGAGTATATCCCTCCTGATCCCAACAATTTAGATCAATTTAAAGAAATTTAATTGCAGAAAAATCCACCTTTTTATATATAAACGTTGTATATTTTAAGCAAGGTAAATAATAAAGCAACTCCCATATTAAAAAAAAAAAAAGCTTTTTTACCCCACAAAAGTCAACAGATGGAAGAGTTGACGAAATGTGGATGTTTAAACATGGGCAGAATGGCGAATGTTACAGTGTGTAAAGTGGCCACTTAAACCAGCCAATGACAGGTCATAAGCCCTGTAAATGCCTAGATGTGCATATTCTCTTCTCAAAAAGTTTTTCTCTCTGTTGCAACATGTTTAGATATGAATAACTCCCTAGGGAGGAAATCCAGCCAGTCTGCAAGCATTTGGACATACTCAAACATTGTTGAATTAACTACCTGGTAAAAGAAGAAGTATATAAAAAATTGAAAAATTGTTTTCAGGCGTTGCCTAGTAGGTGATTTGGTTCAGCCGGATGAATCTCACCCGCGTGATAAAGGTTTCAGCTAGTTTACTCCACAAAAGTCGACAGATGGAAGAGTTGAGGAAATGTGGATGTTTAAACATGGGCAGAATGGTGAATGTTACAGTGTGTAACGTGGCCACTTGAACCAGCAATGACAGGTCATAAGCCCGGTCAAATGCCTAGACGTCCATATTCTCTTTTCATAAATGTTTTCCCTCTCTGTTGCAACATATTTAGATATCATATCACACTTTAAAAAACCACCTACTCGGTCGGGAGCCGCCTGTGAATTTGGGGAGACGCTAACTTGCTCACAAATAAAACATAATTACCTACTTTAGATTTTAGCCATGAGTACATGGACCCTAGAGTTGTGGACTTCACAAACCAATTCACTATCAACAATGCCGAGTGATAAAATCCTCGTGATAAGATTAGGAAAATGCGTGAATTATCTTAAATCTGAGGATTTAAAACATCGATAAACGGGTAACAGCAGAAGTCAGTTGAAGATTATTTACAAATAATCTTTAATACACTATTTAAGTTTGTCCAAATATTTCTAGACAAAAGACTGGATTTCACCCCCTCGGGAGTCATTAAGATTAACAAATTACAACAGGGATGGAGAATACCTTAAATAAGGGAACGTGGGCTTATGACTTGTCGTTGGCTGGTTTAAGTGGCCACTTTACACACTGCGTAACATTTACCATTTTGCCTATGTTTGAACAACCATATTTCTTCAATTCTTCCATTTGTTGATTTTAATGAAGTTAAAGAGATTCATCTGACTGAATTATTTCACATACTAAGTTTAAAAGTATAGGTAGTTGGAATGTAGCAATTATTTACTTCATCAGAAATTCATGAAGAAGATGACCATTGGATGGATCCCACCGTGGATATCCTCAAGTAGATGATTGAAACTCTGAGAAAACTGTCTTCTTATTAAATTTACCTAGTTAGATAGCTTATCGTAGATGTAGAAATATAGCTTCACATTTGAGTGAGCCATAACCACGCTTGCCTACTTTACAAGGCTCGACGTCCTGGACGTCCACTGCTGACTGCTCGTCGGCAGTTCATGTTCCTACACTACGAGGCGGACTTATTCCCACTCGATTTCCCTTATCAGGGCCTCGATTATGATGGGAAGATAAAGACATCATACCTTGTAAGGAACTCGGACATAACCTAGCGGCATTATAATCACATCTAGAAGTTCGTTTTATTAAAGTGACAGTTATGTCGGAATTTAATTTGACTTCAAAACTCATTAATTTTTCTCTCATATTTTAAATAGGCTTTTAAGAAAAAAAGTGCCAACCTCAAAATGATCAAAATTTTAATAAATCATAATTAAAGGAAAAATTGCCCAGGGCCAAAGGAAGATAAAGACGTCATACCTTCACCTTGACGGTATAGGTAGATACATACAAACGATCGTTAAGCATACCGTCTCGGTGATTTCCAAAAGTCATACAAAATTCATGTTCAAGCGAGCATTTTTTGCTTTAATTGGGATTTATTAAAATTTATAATTACTTTGAAGTGAGCACTTTTTATTACAGAAGCCTATTTAAACTATAAATGAGAACTATTTAAAATGTTAATGACGTAAGGAATGCGGAGTAATTGTTTGCGATCATTCCATTGGCTTGTTTCGATCATATGATGTGGATATGGCAAGCAGGTAGAACATACCGAGGTAGATACAGATAGTACAGAAGTTAAGTATACCGTCTCCATATGTACAGATGAAGAGAGCGTTCATAATCGAGGCACAGGAGTCGAAAACAGGATTCTGGTTCTATTTCAACAGTTACAAAAATGAAAATGAAATACTTACGACATCTTTCAGAGCCTGGAACCATGGCCTCTGTTAGCGCAAAATAAAAACACCAAATTATTAAATCTTCTTTGTAAGTTTACTACCGAGTATGAGACAAAAACATAGAGTTTACAATTGGATGGGACAAGCTAGGGATTGGTATATTTGAATTTCAAAATTCAATTAAATTCAGTACCACTTATGATCCTTCTTACTAGAGAACCAAACACTCAAAGGTGGCCTAAAAACCACAGTTCAACAAAAAAAAAGCTGTTATTGCAATGAAAAAATAGTTAGGACATGTGAAACTTGATATGTTTAATTTTTGTGTGATACCATGTGTTTTGGATTTGTTCCAACGTTTCGGCTACCATTGCAGGAGCCATCTTCAGGGTAAACTGTGTGTTTTGTAGAAAAAAAGATGTGTTTAAGTACTAGTAATTTGTACCGTGCTGCAGTCAGCAGTGGGCACATTAGTTTTTATAGTATGTAGTGCTGGGATATCCGTGTGTGAGAAAAGAATCCTGCAGTTCTTTGGGCATATTTCCAGGGGAGACTCTGATAGTTTGGAGAAAACTATTCTCCCGGGAAGTGTCGAAGGGACAAGGTCGCGTGGACGTCAACCGACAAGATGGAGCGGCACAGTCACTGAGTTATCAGAATCATCACTGACGAATGCCTATAGAAGAGCACAAGACCGTTCCAGATGGAGGGAGACTGTCCACAGACGAGCCATGCCCGGAGTCAGGCGTAATCACCATCCTCAGACATGAGGCACGGATTAAAGAGTAGTGCTGGGAACCATGTTGAGTTTAATTTGAGCCCGTCGTCTTTGTTTATGCTATTTGGGTGTCTGTGTATTTCAATTGCCTCTTTAATTACAGTAAACCCTCGTTTTTATGTTCCTAAATTTTACATTTTACCGCTTTTTACGTGGAAATATTTAGGTCCCATTTTTTGACACACATTATCATTTAAATATTCCCCCAATTGACGTTTTTTACGTTTTTCATAACCCCGGTTTTACGTTGAAATTTTTTCGAAATTCATTTGATCTTTCTGTTTGGGCAACGAGTTTTGCCCACGCTGGTCTAAACTGGTATTTTAACTGTTAATTAATTTTTGTGAAACTATTTCAGCAGTTGCTCGCACTACACTTGATGTGTGTCCATTTCGTTATGAATTTTCAATATTTGTTGATGGGGAAATTGGCTGGTGTGTGGGTGATGGACATCAGTGGGATGAAAGTCTACTCATCCTTGGCTTTTCTATCTTTTTCCTGTCATTTACGTAGAACTTTTTATGCACCACGACCCAATTACAGTGGTGAATTACAGCACAGAACATCCAGACTCGAGAAAAATCACATTTAATTTTGAGCCACAACGGGAATCGAACCCGGGACCTTTCGTACTCGAGTCAAGCGCGCTATCCACTACGCCACGGGGACCATGTAATATATGGGGGTGTTAGAAGCGAACTTGGAAATCTCCACCAAAAACGGAAAATTGATATTGATGCCAAAATACTATACGGGATGTTCATTGAACCCTGTCACATCCGAAACCACAATGATCAGTATGAGCAAGAAAATATATTGGCACATTAAAATATTTTTTAAAACAAATAAAATTTAAAAAAATAAAATATCAGAACAAGCAAATGGTTGCTTACTTCTGCAGGGGAGAAACGTGGAGGGGGGGAGGGGGGAGTCTGATACTGCACCGCGCTCCCCTAACTTTCACCTTGAAGAAGTAAGCAACCATTTGTTTTTTTGAATATTTTATTTTAAAAAAAAATCTTTTTTCTAAATATTTTTTTAAATTTGCTGATATGTCTTCTTGCCCATACTGATCATCGTGGTTTCGGATGTGACAGGCTTTAAAGAACACCTGTATATAAAAACCTACCTACCTACCTAAATAAATGAGAGATGAACTAAAATGGTTATCTGTAAGAAGGAGACTTAAATTTAATATGTTGATATTTATACATAAATTTTTTCACGATAAATTACCAAAATATTTTAAGGATAAAGTTGTCTTAAACAAAAATTGTCATGAATATGCTACTAGACAAAAGGATAAAATAAGACTACCATTATTGAAAAGAGCTGAGTCGCAAAATTGTTTGATGTATAAGGGTTTAAAAATGTATGATGAGATGCCTGAATGTATGAAGAATGAAAAGTGTTTGAATGAATTTAAAAATAAATGTATAAGTTACTGTAAGGAAATGTAAATATATATATAGATGATGTAAATGTACATAATAGTTTATATTAGTTTTAATGTAAGCTAACTTAAGAAATAAATAAAAAAAAAATAAAATAATAATAGCGTAATTAAAAACCGTTTCTTAATCTAAAGCAAAAATAGATTTTAACTAGACTACTCTACACCACAAACATAGCATAGTTAGAAATCTAAAAATTCGTTTTTCAAAGTTTTTCGTAAATGTCTCGGTAACTCCTTCAATGGAGATTTCTAAGCTTGATTTTAATACCCTCGTATGGGATTGAGACCCTCGTAATATGGTGTAGACTCTAATTTTAAAATCAGGTTGTGGTCCTGTGGAGCGTCACGGACTGATCAGAGGTCTGAGGTTCGAAACCCACTCTTCGGCGTTCCCGTTTTGGAATGAGACATAATAAAGGTTACCTGATTGGCGAGTATGCTGCGCAGTTGGATGCATTCCTCCCGGCGCCTGTCCAGCTCCTCTTGCAGGGACGTGAATTGTTCTGCGCAAATAATTAACGCGTATCAGAATCACCACATGACATGAAAAAATATACTGTGCACTTTGACAATCTCATTTAGAATATGAACTCATCGAGGATCATAAAAGTTATTCTCGAGGCCGATAAGAACCCCAGCTACAGAAATCTTTGAAGCCTTTGATGTGCCTATAAAAGTTATTCTCGAGACCGATAAGAACCCCACCTACAGAAATCTTTAAAGCCTTTGATGTGCCAGTAAAAGTTATTCTCGAGACCGATATGAACCCCACCTACAAAAATCTTTAAAGCCTTTGATGTGCCAGTAAAAGTTATTCTCGAGGCCGATAAGAACCCCACCTACAGAAATCTTTGAAGCCTTTAATGTGCCTAAGATGATGATGCCCAGAGGGCTCTTACAATATACCATATGATATTGTAAGAGCCCTCTGGGCATAAAAATAAATGGGAATTTCTGATTTGAAACGCCCGCGCTGCACCAATCATTATTTTTTTCCGTAGCCATGTTGACAGCACTGTTTTTGACAATCTGTCAAAGTTTGACTGCGATCGAATGCTCAGTATTCTGTCAGAGTCTGTTTGAATGAGTCTAAAAATCGCGTAGTGCCAATTTTTACAATGGATAAAAAATTGGCCTCAAATCTTGTGTTGCTTATGAAATTTCGTGTGCCTAATCATTGGAAATGTTCAATAAAGTCTTTGTAGTCTTTCTCATATAGAGATTTTAAGACGTTTGTGAATGCTTAGATAATAAACATACTGGACGTCCAGCAACGTCAAGTACCGAAGATAACATCGAATCAACAAAATACAATCTCTCAGGCGAATGTGTGGTAAAAGTATGTCCGAAAGATGCCCAAATGTCTGAGATCTGAGTCGGCGAGCGTGATAATTACCCGCGAGTTCCCTGGTCCCCACGTCAGCGGAGCGCGCCGTGGCGTCGCGCAGGCGCGTCAGGTCGGCCCGCAGGCGCGCGCCCTCCACCTCCATCTCGGATATGCGGTGCTGGTCCTCGGCCGAGCCGGCGCGCGCGCCCGCCGCCCGCTCCAGCGCGCCCGCGCGCGCGCGCGCCGCGTCGCGCTCGACCTGCAGCGCCGCCGCGCGCGCCTGCAGCCGCAGCACCAGCCCGGGGTCCTCCCACTGCACGCCGTCCAGCGGCGCGCGGGCGGACTGCGTCGACCGCACCGAGCCGTACCCCACATCCTGGAAAGGAAAAAAGGGATCTCTCGTTACTAGAATGAAGAGATAGTCCATGTTGTGCTAGAGCGTGCCATAGAACCTGATCGCAAGAAGAATTCCAAAAACAAGATTTGGCCCCAGTATAAGGTGAGTGGCAGTTTTTGTATAGAAGTTCGGAGTTAGCATTATAAACCCATGAACCAGCGACATGTACATTGCGTGCCAATCAATTTTCCGGTATGTGGCGCAATCACTTTTGTATTTCTCAATTTAATTTTGTATATATTTCAAAATAAAAATACATATTGAAATATAGAAAACTGCACTCACCTCGTCCGGCTGTGAAGTATTGGAGAGAGAACGTTGGTGGGATTTTTGTTCCGACTGTTTCCTGTGAAAAGAAAAAAGAACCAATTTAAATTATAAATTTTGAAAGCCAATATATAATAACAAAATATATAATAACAAAGTATTTCTTCTTCTTCTTGAGCCTGTAGCCGTTCACTCCTGAACTAAGACCTCCTCCGTGCCAAATGGTCTTGCGCTATTTGCAAAATTATCTCTCCAGCGGAGCTGTGGTCGATTAAAAAATTATGAGTTAAAGCAGTTGAAAGTAGACTTACGTCTGCATTTCCTCAACTTGCGACTGGAGCCGGTATTGGTCGGTGAGGAGACGCTGATACGCCGTCTTCTCCTGGTCCAGTTCTGACAACAGCTCTCTCTTCTCTAGTTCATACTGATCGCGCATCTTGCGCTCCCAATCTGAAACGTCAACAAAGGTATCGATAAACAAAGGAAGAAAGGAGACTCGTTGGAGACATACACTTCCTAAATGGTCACTATGACTGCCTCCTGTGAGAGAAGTATCAACTTGACCCGAGCGCTCATCGCTGGAAGCTCAATCCTCCCTAATTCCACCTCGATCCAGGAACAAACTTACTCTCCAGCAGAGTGGGTTCAGACTGGAATAACTTACTAAAACATCAAAATTACCGATGACAAATTGTTGACCGCTAGGGAAATAGTATACGACCTCAAGCCCCAACTAGGAAGTAATGTGAACACCGAACAACGACTACATAATCAGTTGAACACTTTTTTTCAGGCAATCAGTTACTCAAGCAAAATGCTTACGGAGAAACTTTCTCAGTTACTCTGTTTATTTAACATGATGTTTAAACATAGGCAAAATGGTAAATGTAATACAGTGTGAAAAGTGGCCACTTAAACCTGCCAATGACAGGTCATAAGCCCTGTAGATGTCTGGACTTCAAAATTCCCTTCTCTAAAATTTTCTTCATCGCTGTTGTAATATGTTAATCTAATAAACAGACATCAATGCATTACGTTGCTTTCTTCTGCCACTTCCAACTGAGTAGGAGTCCCCATACATCCACAAGTACGCAATCCTACAAATATATAAATTCCTCAGCCCAGGGACAAAGTTCCGACTGACCTTCCCTGTTGGAGTGCGTATCCTGGTTGGTCTTGGTGACCTCCTGTCTCGCGGCCTCGCACTGCGCCTTCCACTCGGCACACTGCTGCTCATGCTGCTTCTGCTGTCGCTGCCGCTCCTCCACCAGCTCGATGTTGTTCCCCCTCTCCAGCATCAGCTGCTGGTCCAGCGCCTCGAGCCGCCCGTCGCGCTCGCGCACGGTGCCGCGCAGCTCCTTGACGAGCGCTTCGAGCGAGCGCATCGGCTCCAACTTGCTCCTGAAAGGGAAAGAGAAATGTAGACGAACGGGGATGACATCAATTTGATATGAAATTTCTGAGCTATCTACTGGGAGTGCTCGGCTACAGTAGTTAGGAGAATTTAAGAAGTACAAATTATTCTTCCGCCTTATTTGTAATATTACGAATAACTTAAGTGTACTGGAAAGTATTTTCTGTATGGTTCCAATGGCTGCCCTAGACATCGGCAACGAAAGCTATTTTATCGTCCCATATAGGAGTACCGCCATTAAACAATGTCTTTACTCAACCATATCTCTTCAGATATATATATATATTAACAAATTACAACAGAGATGGAGAATACCTTAAATAAGGGAATATGGAAGTCTAGGCATTTACAGGGCTTATGACCTGTCATTGGCTGGTTTAAGTGGCCACTTTACACACTGTGTAACATTCACCATTTTGCCTATGTTTGAACATCCATATTTCTTCAATTCTTCCATTTGTTGATTTTAGTGAAGTTAAAGAGCTGAAACCTTTATTGTTGCGAAGAGAATCATCTGACTGAATTATTTCCCATACTAGGCAACGCCTGAAAACAATTTTTCAATTTTTAAACTTCTTCTTGGACCAGTTGGTTTCATTACGATATTTAAGTTTGTCTATTGTGGATTTCACCCCCTCTCCCAGTCTTTTGTCTACGAACATTTGGACAAACTCAAATATATATATATATGTTTAGATAATTTATATAGCGCCATTTTTGTGAAAATCACCTCAAGGGCGCTGTACAATAAACAAATATCCCAGCACGTCTTGCAGCTACAGAGCGCACGGACGGTTGGGATTCTAGTTCCTCGTCTCCAATTAAAAAGCTAGATAACAGCACGTCTTGCAGCTACAAAGCGCATGGACAGTAAGAAATAGCCCCTATGTACATTTTTTATTTATTTAACAGTGAAGTTTAAAGTTTTAGTGATATTTTAAAAACAAAATAAAAAGCAAATTATAATAATAGAAGTAAGATAACAACAAGTCTTGCAGCTACTGAGCGCATGGACGGTTGAAATTCTAGACCCCATTTACTAAATTTAGATATTTGATAGTTGATAATCGACCTCTTTCATGTTACTGACAGAAAGTTCAGAGAATAGCTTCCTTCTACTCCAATAACTGGCTATTTTTATTTTACCATATGTATTTCAGTCAAATTCATTTTTGATTTTTCATTAAGAGATTAAATATATAAAACACTAACTTGAGGTCAGCGAGGTCGGCCTGCAGCGGCGCGATCTGCTTGTTGTCCTGCTGCAGGTCGCTGAGGCGCTGCTGCAGCGAGATGATCTTGTTCTCCAGGCCGCGGTTGAGCTTCTTCACGTGTTCCACGCTCTTGGCCTCGGCCTTCAGCCTCTTGAACTTCCGCCGCGCCATGAATCGACGAACCTGGGAAGAAAGACACGGATCAGATATGACGGTGGAACTGTATTATCATTTTAATAAATAAAAACGTTGGCAATGCTTCGAGTTTGTTCAGCATCGTCATTATCGAATCCTAATCAGGCACTGCATTGGTACACCAAATGCAACATACGTTGATCAGTTAAATGAAGGTAAGGTGATCAGTCCTACGCTTCAGGTGCCAGTCCAGGATATTTGAAATATTGCGGAACATCAAGAATTGTAAAGGTGGACAAATTATTAAGATTTTTTTTAAATGAGTGTATTTATAAAGTAAGAAGGAACAACTGGTTTGGGGACACTTACCGCAGCCTGACACACGATAACCTGTCGCCGCATCTTAGCGTATCTTCTGCGGGCGAGCCACCCGCGCACGTGACGCTGAATAGTGATGGCCTGAAAACAAAATAATCATTATATAACTGTATTAAGAACTGATTTTACATTGTCTATACTGGCAACTCACATAAGACTGTAAATGTTCCGTTCCTTCCCAAATCCTTCCTATTTCAAACCTCTCGTGCTTCTACCGTCCTGTGAGCAAGTCACATGTGAAAAGTTGCCTCTCTGATAAATCTTTATCATCTATGCATCAGCATATTCGTACAAAGTGAAGTTTAGTGTATTATAAATAGACTAAATTGTACAATTCATCAACATCGACACGATATCGGTATCCGTACTACAGCAATAGTGAAGTGTTCTATATAAGAAACAATCGGAAGAACAATAAAAGTGAGTAATAATTTCCATACAGTCCACTAAACTAAAATCCCGCTGTTATCAGTACTCAATGCCTGAGAGGCATTGAACTGACCAAACAAACTGTAAAATGGAGCAGCAGACATAAAAATTCTCTTCACTTTTTCGACTAAAAAAAATGTGTGTGAGATTTTCGCTAGATCGGCTAATCACGCCGGGGTCACCACCTTTGATAGGAAGATATGCGAATGGGAGAAAATGATAGGCGTCTTCAGTTGTGGGTTTTTTTATTGACCAATTGTGACTATTGATTTTGCTTGATGAGGTAAAACTCTTTAAAAATAACAGTTTAAGTAGGTACGAGTGGTGGCAAACGTTGGTTTGCAACCAGTAGTCTTTGGGTAAGTCTGCTGCTTTGGGTGCGCTGCTGGCGACCGGCCTCGAGGGTCACCTGGGGGCGTTCTGGTGTTCCAGAGAGTAGTAACTAAAGTTTCCTATCACTGTCGACATAAAGAGGTTTGAAATGGGTGAAGGATTTATTTATTTATTTTATTTATACTTCCCTTTGTCCCTACCTTGAAGACGATGAGGGGGGGTTTTGAGCGACAGTGAAAGGGACATTGAAAGTTGTAAATGTAAATATTTGTTGGCGCTTTTCCTTACTGAGTTTAGTTAGTAAAAGATGAAATATAATCAATTTGTAATGAAAAAAATTGCTCGCTTGTACGAGTGAATCCGAAGAAAGACATTTAGTCTTTGAAACGGATTCGGGTATGTGGTGGATGCTTTCAATGACTAATTATGACTCCTTCTGACAAGTGTAGGTGTGGTGGGGGTATAAGTTGTCCGCTGTAACACGAAATACATGTCTGGTGCTTACGGCTTTGTTTCGCCGCATGTCGTCGAAGCGCCGGCGCGCCAGGAGGCCGCGCGCGCGGGCCTGCAGGCCGACGGCCGTCCTGCGCAGCCGGGCGTAGCGCACGCGCTCCAGCCACCCGCGCACGTGGCGCTGCAGCGTGATGGCGGCGCGCGTGCGTCGCAGTTGCTGCGCCAATCTGCAAAGAAAAAATTCTGCTTAAGCACGTCCGAGGAGGAAACACATATCGTCGTATCCAGCAAAGAAGGACACAATAGCATACAACGCTGTTTGCAATTGTGTCCGTTTTCGGTGGATATGACGATATTACGATGTAAAACATTCAGAGAACAAACTAGACAATGAACATCTTCACGGAAACTTATGTTATAAATATGTACTTAGGTGTCGGAACAAATTAATTAACATTTTTTGTAGATTACTTGTTTAAAAAAATCCCGCTCGCCACTGTGATGTACCCACCCAAAACTTGAAGGTGGGGGTTCGGTAGTGTATCTTCGTAATCACTCAAGAAAATTTATTTAACTTTTTGTACATAATATTATTTGTACATTAGCGGGATTATTGCCAAATGGCAATTTCTTCCAACCGACCAATAAAATGATAGTTTTATTTTTATAATTCAAGTTACAGAACATATTCAATACAAAATAAAGATTAAAAAGCTAAAGACATATAAAATAAAAATAAACGAATTTGTTTATAAATTACCTTAAATCAAAACTATTACTCAATGGGAAAAAGGAAAAAAGAGGAAAGAGGAAAGGAGGAGAGATTAAGGAAGAGAAAGGAGATATTTCTTCAGACGTGATTTAAACAGAGATAATGTAGTAACATCTCTGATGGTGGATGGGAGATGATTTCACAGTGGAGCCGCATAGACACTATATGAGTTAGAGAAGAAAGGGGAATTGTGTATGGGTATTAAGAGAGTGCCTTGAGAATTAGAACGAAGAGGTAAACCGTGAACTGATAAGCGTTGACGGAGGTATATAGGAGCGTTAGGACCATGAAGTACATTGAACAGAAGAGGGGAGAAGAGAGGGAGTGATAGTCTCTCCGCTGTCTAATTTTCAGCCATTTCAGTTGCCTACGATAATCAGAAATGTGGCCATATTTCTTAAGACCAAAAATGTACCTTATGCATGTATTCTAAAGTCGATAAAGTTTATCGAGTCACTCACAGCTTAAATCAGTCATGGAAATATCAGCGTAATCTAGAATGGGTAGTAGTGATGCTTGTACGAGAGTGCATTTAGTATTAATGGGTAAGAATTTTTGCAACCTTCTAAGTGAGTGTATACTGAAAAATATTTTGCGGCTTAATTCATTAGTATGAGCTCGCCAGCATAGATGTTTGTCCATTAGTACTCCTAGATTTTTTACGGATTTTTATTATTTACTATACGGTCATCGTGAAGGTATGACGTCCTTAGCTTCCCATCACAATCGCGGCCCGGAGTATCGAGTGTTACCTGCGAGCGAGGTAGCCGCGAGCGTGTCTCTGCAGCCCGCACACGGCCGCGCGCAGACTGAGGTACGACTTCCGCGCGACGTACGCGCGCAGCTGGCTCTGCATGATGATGCAGCAGCGCCGCAGTCGCTCGGCGCGCAGCTTCTCCAAGTACGCCACCTGCAATGCACGTCAAGTTTGGTAGAATTGAAACGTAACAGTGCGCGCTCGCCCAGCCAATAAACTGATACTTGAATGTGGGATGAGTCAGAGGTATGATTGTTTAATGCTGGATAAGAGGACATGCTGGTATCGTAGGAAATGAGAGAGCGGATGAACGAGCAAGAGTCGCAACTTGTAAAAGAACGGCACCTTTTGTCTCAGAATTTCCCCTTAGCTTTGCTAAACGCTAATATATAAAACAAAATACGCAGCAGCGTTGGGAGGATCATCACCGCGCTTCTTCTACAGGTAAAATCACTAAACCTAACGCTGGCTGATGCAGCAAACTTCCGTCATCATCACCAAAGTACTTTTGAAACGACACAAATCTTTACCGGACACGGAGCTATGAGAAGTTACCTATATGGGTTTAAATTAAGGAATGATGACTATAGTCCATGCGATGATATTTCTTCACAGAGTATCGAACATCTGTTATTTCAGTGCCCATTTTTCAGTTTGTAACGCCATAATCTTGAAGCAGAATGCAGGAAAGATGGAATATCCTTAACAGATATCCACACTGTCGTTAAAAGTAGTTATCACGCGCCATTGTTCTTGGACTTTGCAACAATGGTGATTGGACTCATAAAGGTAATAAACCAAAATCACTGATCGAACATCCCATTTCCAAGACAAACAAAAACGATTTTTTCCCTTGAAAATAGACGCACTATATCCGAAATATGCTATTTATATAAACTATTAAATAATAAAGTAGACTCTTTTAACCTACTCTCCCAAATTAATCTCAATGTCCCCTTTCGCGTGACCAGAAATAAGTATTTATTCCATCTGCCAGTCTGTAGCGCTAACTATGCACAACACTCTTTCATCTATCTATATATTCTTGCTCAAACTATAATGCTTTTTTTCATCTTGATATATTTTACATGCCCTTTAATTTATTTAAAAATAAATTAAGACTCATTCTTTCTGGCTGCGATACGATCCCACTTACTATTTAATGATGTTCACACTTACACACATCTGAACACTTACTCCCACAATAATACACGCATCTACAATCAATTTGTTTATTAATGATGTTGCTAAATCATTATCTTACTCTCGTTTTTGGCTCTTCGCTGACGACAACAAAATTCTCAAAATAATTCAAACTTTACAAGACTGTTTTCCTCTTCAATCAGACATTAACTCTTTTAACCAATGGTGTAAAGTCAATAAATTAGAACTTAATATTAAAAAACTCCACTTGCTATTTAATGATGCTCACACTTACACACACCTGAACACTTACTCCCAGACAAATACACAAGAACACACCTCTATACTTACTCTCATACAAATACACATACATACACCCCTCTGTTGTGCCGCAATTTAATATGTATGATTCTTATTTAGAAACTTCTCTGGTCTGTCTTTAAACCGTATCTTTTTTATGTTATTATAGCATTGTCGACTGTTTGTATCTTTAAAATAAATAAATAAATTACGTAATACAGACTGTAAATATAAGTTAGAAATTAGTGAAAAGAAAGCAGATAGCTGCTAAACTGCCGATATGTACAGAAAAATAGATCCATATTGCATTAATGGGTGAATTCTGACTTGCATTAGTGTGCGTGCTTCTGGGTGTGTAAAACAGTGCGTGAGATCTTGCTCTAGTATAATTATTGGGAACATACAAACTGATCTCTTTCAGTCTATTTGGATTATATATACTTCCAGAAATCAGCTCGTAGAAATGTTTCCCAAGAAAAATTTGACGAGATTCGAGGGTGTTGTAATCCAGCGTCCCTGCTAGAAGTAATGGCTACGTCTACCATCATGCCATTTCCCCGTAGGGGTAGCCAGAGAGGATGGACCGCCACACTTGTCTACCCCGACATACATTCCTAGCTTCAACAATATTTTGAGTTTGTCCATATTTTCGCAGACGACTGGATTCAAAATTTTTTTTAATTTGTATTTTTAAAATATTAATAATATATCACAACAGAGATGAAGAACTTCTACTAATCATTAAAATATAGCTTGATTAAAGTGACAGCTGCCAAATTAATGTCACTAGTGATGAGAAATTACTGATCACTGATCATGTACCGATCAAATCGATTTTATCAGTTTTTTTAATGCAAACATGAAACTCTGTTTCCGAAAATTGATATAAAAACGCAAAAACAAGCCTATTATAGGGTGTTTAAGACAATTATTTACCAAAAAATAAGACATTAAGTACTTTTTTTCATGAACAATAACAAATGAACTATTTTTATTCGATCGATTTACATTGATCAACAATGTTTGAGTATGTCCAAATGCTTGCAGACTGGCTGGATTTTCTCCCTAGGGAGTTGTTCATATTTTAATTTATTTCAACAGAGAGGGAAAACATTTTTGAGAAGGGAATATGGAAGTCTAGGCATTGAATCTCACTGAAGGTTTCAGCTCCTTTACTTCACAAAAGTCGACAGATGGAAGAGTTGAGGAAATGTGGATGTTCAAACATGGGCAGAATGGTGAATGTTACACAGTGTGTAAAGTGGCCACTTAAACCAGCCAATGACAGGTCATAAGCCCTGTAAATGCCTAGACTTCCATATTCCCTTCTCAAAAACGTTTTCCCTCTCTGTTGAAATAAATTTATACATTGATCAAATTGTCCCATCTCTGATATTTTTGCAAAATTAAGTAACCTTGTAAGAACGTCGTTAATAATTAGGTTTATTTTAGTTTTAAAGCTGATTTTATATAATTATGTTGATTTTTACACGTCGAGCATTGTATTAAAAAAATAAATGCACATGTCAGATATGAATGATTTTTCGTGTGTCAATATAAATCACTCCTTAGACGTTACTACAAAGTTATGTCGTCACTTTTGCTGACAACTGTCATTCTATAGCTATATTTTAAGGACTGTAGATGTGGAGATTAATAACCTGCCCGGCCCTGAAGAAGATCTTGGTCTTGCCGAACCGGTACT